>NC_069137.1:25011566-25259842 GCF_026914265.1 Mya arenaria
TCAATTATCATATTCAATGAAAGAATGCGTTTTTAAAAACATATATTCATTCAATAAATTTGATGTTGTATAGTAAAATGAGTTGACATTGAGTTTTAAATTTAGTACAATGATGCTTTTTTTATTATGAAACTCTATGATCACACGGTTTTAAACCTTTTATTTTTAAGGCAGACTGTGTGGGATGTTTATAGTTTCTAACAATGACTGCATTGTATCTTTGAAAAGTTTTTGCATTAGGTGCTCTGAATTGTATTCCTCCGTCTGTAGATATAGTTGGTATCTCTAATCATAGAAGTACTTGGCGTTTACCTATAAGTTTATTATTATTTGTTTAATTGATAGGTTTCCTAAGTTAATGCATACTTTGATAAGATTTACCTTTTGCGTTTTATCTTTATGAAGGATTGTTGGGATAAGAGTGAGATTTGTGCACATAATCTTAATAATTACATTTTACTGACCGTTCCAAGGCGGTACCTAACAATTCTTGATAAGCATACCTCTTTATATATATATATAGTGTGTATGCAATCTGCTGTATGTGGAGTTTTGTGCTGTTCGTCTATGTTTCTTGTTTGTGATTTTGTGTTTTATGTCTTTGGCGTTTACCCAGTGCCACTTAACTGGGTTTATGTTTAAACTTTCTGATACTGAGCTTGTTTCTGTAGCTTTTTGCATAAATATTGACTCAAGTTTTTTTTTTCTTGATTACACATGTCAAATTAAACACTATATCAGTAAGTTGGCTTAAAAAAGAAAAAAAAAAGAAATGAAATAGATTCCCATTGTTTTCTTTTCATACATTTGATTTAACATCACAAGTCAACAAAGGATATAGTATATGATACATTAAAAATCTGCACTGAGCCTTTAAACATGTTTGTTATTATATGGTTTTTAAATACATATCAAACAGAAGTGTATATGGCCTTTGTTTCTCATATATAGAGTTAACAACCTATATGTTATTAACAGTTGTAAATGTGATACTTAATGTCTAATTTTCGTTCCATTCGTGTTTTTTTCTGCTCCTGTGCACAGGTTGATATCATTGTTCAGAAAAGTACGTTCATTTTTAAATTACGTATAGCTTGCCAAGTATATTTCAAAACAATTACCTTCAAACGCGTATGGAAATATTTCGTCTAAAATAGTGCATCGTCAATATTATGCATGACTCAATGATTTAATCATTAGTCGTTAAACGATATTTCGTCTGGAGAAAGGTTAAGAATCGTGCATCGTCAATAAAATTCATGACTGCATGATTTAATCATTATGCAAACCGAAATGAATTAATATGTTCATGCATAATTACACATTCACAATGTAAATTGGACGATTTGTTTATGTGTTAAATGTCTAGTAAGGCCATTATAAAATACTAGATCACTCCTATGTACATGAAGTATGTTTCTCTCTTATATAGGTAAAGCTTCTACAAGACAACTTTTATGTACACCACTATATTGACGTCTGTCCATGTACATCTTTGCACTAGGAATGTAGCACACAACTAAGGTAATAAGGTGTCCATTCTACAATGATTCAAATTTTTGATTCCTAGTGACCCTATACTATTTTGGTATCATTTAAAAAGGTTTTGGTGAGCAGACAAAGGCTATCTTAAACTAATAACGAACACATATTACAAACGATCTTTTTGGCCTTGAAATATCGCAAAATATGTATTTTCAGCTGAAATAAAGGTCAAAGATACAAACTTCGACAACATTATATGAAAGGTTATTCGGTCATATAATTCACATATTATACACAACAAGCAATACCATGTTAAATGATACCAAATTATTTCTGGTCGCCAGGTATCAACATTTAATATTATCGCTAAGTGTTAAAAATTTAACAGGCATTCATGCGCCACATATACCATAGGTTAAGCGGTTTTAATCTGTAACCTATTTCTTGCCATTCTTGTTAACATCTGGCACACACATTAAAGCAAACAGAATATGCGGGTGGAAATATATCCATTGAAATGTTGAAACAAATGTGACACTGTGATATTTCGTGATCAATGACGAAAACAAAACTCATTCATTAAATACTAAAAGCACAAAGGTAGTATCACAATATGTATCTTTCGATTGTTAACAACTAGTGAAAACAGTGAACAATTGTACGGGACACATTTACAAGGATATTGTTTGTTGTTGACTGGAAGTCTGAATGAATGAAATTTCAATTCAGATGTAACCAATAACATCCAAAGTAGGCACTATTTTGTGTCCTATCACAATTTATTACACTTTCTGTTTAGACGCAGCATGTTATTTCAACACCTCCATTTCACATAATATTGTAACGCCTCCTTGTTTTGCCCCTCTCGGCTCCATCAGGCATAGGACCATTTAATCCAGGTAGGTTTGTATTAAACTAATGTGAAATATGCCTATGACCATTCATTCCGGGCAAATTTGGATTAAATTGATGTGAAATAAACTTAGAAGTTGAGTCCCTACTATGAAGTCCAGTGATACCATTGGCTAGAGCAGCAAAAGTGGCTCCGCCCAAAATAATATTTGGAGGTGGCAAGTTGTTCTCTGATTCAATGGAGTTGCGCCGTCTTAGATTTATCGGGGGCCGAAGACTCACAAAAGGATCACTGGAGTTATGGCTGGAAATCGTGACAGGCATTGACCGGAACTATTTGGAGCTTTCTCTATTTTTAGCAAACATGAGAAAGACTTCTTCAATAATTTCTTCCGATACTCCTCGGTCAGCCCAAATGATTTTAAGCCTATATTGTAAAAACAATACATTAATATCATTTTTGTTGACCGTCAGATTGAATGCCAGGTTATTCTGTCAAAATACTGATGCAAGAACTATAATGTTAGTCTTTTATAAGACTTAAATTGCAATCCCGTTTCAAATTTTTGGATAGTTATGTAATTCCTTTGTAATTGAAAAAACGATTTAGCGAAAATTAAGGTATTTAATAAAATATCATTTTAACAATCATTAAAACAACACTTGATTGTTTTGTCATATGTTTTATGATATATTTAAATTTCATCTGTAACGTACTTAACATGTTTCCTATGAAAAAGAGTTGTTGTGTTGTTTATTTATATTCAAATCTATGGTGCGCAGTGCTACTTTAGGTTTTGGATGTTTTTCGTTATATTGCAATTTTATCAATGTTATCATGACTTGTCAGCTATATGTTTAATAAAAGTAAAGTTGACCATCTAGAAAAGTTGTTGTGTGTACATTGTTTATGAGAATTAACTCCTTACCGGTGCATGTGGCCGCAACCTCCGTCAGATGTTCTTTCTCGTTATCAAAGTACAGCAAGTCACAAAAGTCCACTCTGCTTGCTGGCTTTATCCTGTAAGATTGAAGAGTTAACCACCATGTATCGTGTCTCAATGTAAAATATGTTGGAAAAATCCTGTCAACTTGTTCTAACAATATTGCGATGGAAACCAAACACTTCATCTACTCTATAAGCATATTACAATAGACCCAATACATGAACATTGTGTCATTTGTAATATGCTTTAAGAGTGGATGAAGTGACCTTAACTTTGCATACTTTCGGTTTAATATATACAGTAATCAATAATATAATCTAAAATAATTAATACTTGACAAAGTGGAATATTTTGGATCCCGGGTAGATTTCCTGCTGGTCAATAAACTCATCCCATTCGATCATCTTTACGAGACGCGCACACTCCTCCTTCAGGAACGCCCTGTAAAACACAAGCATCAAATCAATAAATACTGTTTCATAATGAGACTTTGCTTTGTGATAGCATAAGTGATTCAGCATTAAATTATATATATAAGTCATAACCTGTAGTTTAACAATATCGATTGTAACAATGATTAAGAAGGAATTTATGTTGACTTATGCAAAGTCACTCTTTTTTGAGGGTGTCGACTTTTATAAAATGCCACTTTCGTTGGAGGGTATGGTCTGGTGTCCTTTAGGGGTTAACCGGAGAAGACAAACTTGTCCGGCTTTATAACCACAAACCAGACTCATATCTGTGATTATGGCCTAATGACTACTCGCCTTGGTACACCAAAGGAAATCAACTTGTAGGACATTGACCCCATGGAACCCTCGGCAGCAACGAAAACAATAATTCATCGAAATAAGACACAGCTCCAGTCGGTTTAATGTGGTGGAGACAGGGTTGCGCTTGTCGTTTATATCAAAGAAAACAGCTTCAATAATACCGGGACTGATGTTTTATACTTTGGGTACATGCTTGGATTCCAATTAATCTCTCTTTTCGAACGTATTCATTTTCTTGTCCAATTGCATACAATTTTACATTAATCGAAATGCATTGCATTGAGTTATACTTTCAGTACTACGTTTTAAAAACGAAGACATGGGAAGTCACTCTCGAAGTTTTTGGATTGCGGTATATGATATCGTGCTGTACATTCTTTAATGAATCGATTTTAGTAACATGAACTTACATGAAATTCTTGTGATTGTTAGACCAATCGTTAATCCATTAAATTGAGTAACTTAATGTTCAAACGAATGAAAGCATATAACTGGATAGGCACTGAGGAAATAGTTCTTAGAATGAGTATATTGCTATTTTAACGGTTTCTTTGTTGCAAAATTATTGCGTTCTAGAAAACAACAAGGGGAAACGTTTATTAAGATTAAATGCCATACTCAAAAAGGAAAATTACATTGTTTTGAAAATTTCGGATATATCTATTTTTATTTACAAAAGAAACTGTCTGATAAATATAATCTTACATAATCAAAATAGCAATGAAAGCAATTCCCATTGGTTAAAAATAACGGCTTTCAATATTATTAAGTATTGATAGTTTCAATTACGTTTTCAAGATGAAACGATAAAAACGTCTTTCGTTATCTTACAACAGGTGATGAAACAAAATCTTATGAAATTAATACATCAGACTTATCTGATTGATGGCTTATCATCGACCTTTTCCCTAGGACGCCTTTTACCTTATTATTGTTATAGAAACCTCTTATTAATATTATAAACTAGTTATAAAATAATGCGAAAAACAAGACAACCCTATAGTTGGTATTCAATTTAGACGCATAATCTTGTCTTTACAGATTTTTGAATTATATTTTAAGGTGACACAAAATTGCTATTGTTGTCAATAAAAGCACCACAACTTACTCGGAGGCAATTGCATTTTTGAAGCCATCAATATGCAATCTATGCAGTAGCGGATTGATGTCAGGGAAACTTTTCACTTCGCGTCCAGAAGCGTCACACTCCTTGATCTCGCCCCTGAAAAAACAATAAAAAATTATATAATGATATTCTCAAATATAAAATAAGGTGTACTTATGAGATTGTAGAAGGAAGCAATATAGGGATTCCGACAATTATGTATTATATACCGTTTGTTCTTTTGTTTCGTTCTTTGAAAGTGTAAATCGCATCCCATTAAATAAATTTATACTTAATATTTAAAAGCCTAAACTAACACTGGTAAGGAAAAAAAACATTACTCTTATAGCGATTTTTGGCTCGCTCACAATCAGGCATAAACCAAGCCTTTCATTTCCCAAATAAATCAAAAGGTTTTATTTGAAAAAAACAAGGAACGTGTAGGTTGCGAACACGGAGATATATATAAGCATTTTTCATATTACTTTTACGTACCATTTTCATGTATTGTGGCATACCATAGACAAACGGTGTCGATTCGGCAGCAGTGCTTGTCACTGAATCAGTAACAATATTACTTAATATTATTTCATTAAATTATTTTAATAATTTAACATTTACTTTTATGTCGTTTTGGAGTATGTTTTGTAATTTTATTACTGAAATTGTGTCACATCTAAATCATTCCCTGATAGCTGTAAATTATGTTGACATTCAAACACATTTTGTTGATTGATCTTAGGGGAAATTCTATTTTCTATCTCAATACGCAAAGCTTATCATTTAAAATGATAAGCACATGAACAGATGATGATGTCCAATGATAAACTGTGTTAAATGCATTACAATATCTCCAAAACGCTGACAATGTATGGCTGGTGAATGGTATCATCGGCGAAATCTTTTCACCTGCGCTCTATATTATGCTGGGTGGTAATATAATCAAAAGGTTTTCGATGTAGGAATCTGCTTCAGGAAGCGTAAATATATTTCTGGTATGGAAAAAGCAGTCTCGAAAAAGATCTGTCTTAAAAATATACTGCTTTATCGATATATCTATTTTAAGAAATTTAACTCGGCAATTAAGATTATAATAGCTTAACAGACATATCAATATTAATGTGCTTATTACCCCATTGTCATTTGCGGTGAGGTCAGCATTTTTCTAGAGAGTTTGAAACGACGTTTTCATCAGAAATTTTTACAATAAATATATAAAAACGACACTGAAAAACCACACTAGAAGATGTTGTAAGTGCAACAACCTAAGAGTGTGTACTTCTCCTACAGACATTTATTGAATTTCTTGTAATTGTATAATTAAATATCGAGAACCGATAATTTGTTTGTGCGTATTAAAGCAGATCTGGTTAAGTCCATTTTTTTAGTATTTTACATTGCTCTTATCATTAATAGTTTATTCGCGTTCTCCTTTATTCATTCACAAACTGCTCCTGAAAGTGCAATGATAAACAATCCGTCTAATTTAAAATATGGGAATATTCCATTTTATAACAGAGTAAAATTGTGATACGTTTTCGTCTACAGTAACAGTAATGTCTGTATAATATAATAAGACTTTTTTGATTACACAAAGTTAACGAAGATTAATATCATTAATGAAAAATCGACCGGAGACGTATGAAGATTGGTCTTTAATAGCTTCGTATATAGCTTAATTGGGTGCATTTGAACCTTTGAATAACTTTGTACAACAAGTCACAACTGGAACAAATTGTACATGTATTTTTAAGTTAATACCCTACTTTTTCTAACATACTGCAAAATCAACATACACCATTTAAACAAACGACAGTATATTGATATGGAGGTGTTTTAATATTTATGCAAAAAGCTACAAATCAAACTTTGTTAACACAATGCTTGATAAGCTAATATGGGATGTCAATTGAAATATTTCTCTTTTTTTCAAATTCCGATATGCTTTCATTGGCTACTTTTGATCAGGAAATGACTATTTGTTGTGGGTCAATATATTGTCTGATATGCGTTGTATAACGGTCCATTTTTCTATAAGTAAGATAAAAAAAGTATAAATGGAATTCAATGTATGGTTGCGGCGGTCGGCAATGCAGTTTTCTATGTGTTGTACTTTTACTAATAGTTTTCTTATGTATCCGTCTACTTGTACTGCGAGGTACCAGCCATTTGTCCTATTAATTTATATCAATCATATAAGAAGAGGAAAACACTATATATTTGATTGCGAAGGTGATTAAAATGTAAGTGCAACTGTGTCATCGCTGTTAATGTCCGGACGGGGTTTAAAAAATGTATTTCTAGTTTACTATGATAACGAAGGACCGTGTACCACAATACAACTACAGAGGCAAGTTCAGTAATTAAAACAGTCCAAATATAAACCCTGTTTTGAAGCACAAAACCACAATCAATTTGAGTGACAAACGTATAAACATCACATACACAAGTACAAGCACCAAAGCATATCACACAAGTGATAAATGATGGGATTATCGCATTGGAACGGTCGGTGAAACAAGAATTCACCGGAACAAGAGTGTACCGGGGGTATAAATTAGTTGGTATGCCCATTATCTAACACTTGCAGTCACTTGAAAAGGTACGAACATACGACGAAACAAACCTGTCGAAAGCAGGTTTATCTCGTGGGTATCTAATGTACGTAAGGCAGACATGATGTCTACCAAATCATTGAATGTTTTGATGGGCGTCTTAGCGCTTGGATAATGCGTGAAATATTTTGGCATAAATAGCTCAATGAGTGATGCCATCTTCACCAGAAAGTCTCCCTGACATGACTGTTTCACAAAACTTGTTCTGGCAATATGTAGATCAGAAGAAATCCTATCTAAGATTAATATTTCCTTATCGAAATCAGGCCGCACGAAAACCGGTTCATATTTCATAGGAATTCATTTGCTTGTTTATTTAACATACATTACAGGAATTAGTGCGTGTTCAAGCAGAGTGAAAAATCGGAGGTAATTTATGGGATCACTGATACAAATGTATATATATATCCGATGATTTCTAGACAGTTTCTTTTAAACACAGTCATTCTTGCATTCGTATCAAAACAGGATGAAGTTAAATGAAGCGTTGAACAGATTATTTCAAGACCCATAGCACGTTTTAACAACATGCAACATTCTTTTGTACATTTTTGCTGAAAAATATTGAAATTCAGCCATACGAAGGTCATCGTGTTGCTCTGTTCAACAGCTTTGAAGTCAAACCTTACCATATAAAATATTGGTTTAGTGAAAAATACGTAAAAATACCTCAGGAGAAATTAAAACATTTTGCATTTTGCTCAAATAAACAATTCAACGGCATAGCAACTCGAAATGCAGTCTATTGCAGATGTAATCAACACCTATCTAAAGCAACAATTAGAGCATGATGTTGGCATTCTCAAGTAATAGTTTGTTGACTTTTGTTGAGACCTCCAGGTGCACGTGCTCTGGTCTTGTCATTGTTATCAAGATTTTATGAGTTTAAATTGCTTTGTTTCCTGTTAGGTTTCAATGATTTCAATTGATAAACATATCTGATAATATCAGCTATTTTGCTTTAATCAAAATGTTAACGTTTTGCGGACTGTCTATCAAAAATGCGAAGACATAATGGAATTAAACGCCGTATCGAAAACACCATGTGACTAATGGGCCAAGTGATGAAATATTGGCAAATCAATCGATTAAAGCTATTACTAAAAGATGTGTTATGTGTAGGAGGATATGTCAATGATTATGCCAATTTAATATTTAAAGGTCAATATCCAATTATGACTTGCGACTGTGTACTAATTGTTATTAATACAATTTAAATAGTGTTGCTGGTTTATCCAAAATAATATTGATATTATTGGACAGGATAATGCATACTGATAACCTTTATGTTTAAGACATGACTTGAAAAACATTTTATATTAAGTTGTTGTAGTTATTATTTTTGTTCATTATTTCAACTTAAATCGGACGTGAAATACTTATTTTGTAATTGTTCAAGACCAAAATCTTATTTGTTATATTATGTTTTTAAAATACGTTTTTCTACTAAATAATACCAAAGAATTATGAGATAGCAGGACCAGAAAATTCTACATCGGATTTTTCAATTGATATAATTCTGAATTATCACCATTATCCAATCATTACTATTGTTAGAACATATCTATATTTAGATTTAAATTTATTTTATATTGAATTACTTGAAAACATGCATGTTTGTATGAGTTTATGATGCTGGCGCATTGCTGGTGAATTGCTAGCTCTATTCATGCGCATTAGTAAAACATTGTTAACATTCTCAATTATGTTTGTTATTTATTATTATACAGCGCAAATGTTGATAGCAAACACATCTATTTTATTTCCTGAATCGCTTCAAATGCAAGTCTTCTAAGATAAATACTTGTACTTTGATGTGTCAAAACACTTTGATATCGTTATCCAAACAACGCATTCACCCTTTTCTTTATTAATAATACAAAAGAAACGACAAGGTAAGGCCAAAACCCCTTTTAAAGACCCCTCAAACTCATTTTATCCTCCCCACCAACCATATATTGATGAAGCCCCTCAAAATGTATGTTATGTATTATTATAATGACTCGTCTTATACAGCATACATGTTTAAAATATTGTATCTGACATGCATTCACTTAAATATATATGTTATGCTAGACATGAAACTATATGCTGACGATATGCAAACATAGTGCACATAGTTTTGTTATGGATATGTAAGTGCTCATTCTGTTTATTATGCAAAAACTTATTAAAAATATTAATTTGTCGATCGACCGAAAAAACGGCCATAGTGAATAGTCAGAAAACAGAACAAAAATAAATTAAAAGATACTGACTAGTTTATGCGCATGGGTATATCTAACATGTCTAGCTAATTACTTAGGTTTAAGCAAATATGTAACGCCAAATCATACCCCGTTCAGGGATCGCTAGCCAATAGTTTAGGCTAAATGCATATATTGCGGTGTTACGGACAAGGACATTGAAGCCACGAATGCCTCCAAAGACTTTTTTCAAATACTGAGCAAATTAATTGTTACTCATTTAATGTGTCCGAGGATTTGAAGAAGAAACCGTACGCTATTTGCATATTGGTGTTGTTTTTCGTGATCAGTTTACACAATTGTTTTATTTTCTTCATAAAAGTCATTCTATTTTATTGCTCTATTTTATAGTAATAATGTAGTTCGAAGATATTGAATTATACAAGGACAACTCCAAGGATAGACCCAGTAGCGGACAAAAATATATCCCTAACATATTGGAGACTTCTGCTTTCATTTGCATGAACAGAAAGGTTCTTTAAAGTTATACATACGTATATCACATGACTTTGACTGACAATGACTGATTCTACTTTCTACGTAATTACCTTCCAACGAATATTTAACACAAATTACAAAGTATGAGCAATATATCAAAGTCTACAAAAACAAAAACAATTCGCTGTTTGACACAATCAACTTGAAGACAAATGGCAACATATACCTCCACTGTGAGGAGGATCATACTTATACAAAACTCGTTTTTTAATATGAAGTTAGTGTCTGTTTGGAAATTACTCTTCATTGTAAAACACACATATCAACACTAATAATATACATGAAATCAAACATGAACAAATACACGGAATAACAGCATCGTTGAAACATCAGTAACAATGTAATAGAGTGTCGGGCATAGCTCTTGATTATCTTGTTATTATACATAGTTTAGCTAGCAGCAGGAAAATATATGATTTTACATGCATTCTATGCACTAGACAATGCACTGACCTACAACAAAATAACGTATTTCTTTGACCTGTTATTTAAGTTAGGTAAAACAATAGTATTTATTCAACCTTTCCATTGACACAGTTTTCCCTAACTACCTATCCTTATGTTCAGGGTCGGAATTCCAGAAATTCCAATATTTCCGACGTAATAACAAAATAAGTCTGATGAAAGAAGAAACGACGTGTTTATTTTCCGCCCTTGAACAGCAATTACATTTCAATCACACCCTCGTTTCGACATCAGCAAAATATTCTATTTTCCATTTGTCATTTTCAGAAAATGATATTTTGATAAATCGGTTGAAAACTGCATTTGAAATAGCTTGATATTAATTGTAATATTGGGTTTTCACTTGATTGTCAAGGTAGATGATGAGCGTTTTATTGTTGTTGTTTACTAAAAGCTCAAGGTTAATGATATTTGTTTTATCGGGATTTCACTTAAAGGTCAATATCCAGTATTTACATTTATGCCTTTTTATATTGCGATAGTGACTGGTTGCAAACATTGTTGTTTTGCGCTTTATGAAATATATTTCCTTGGTTATAGTCTTGGCATTGATATTTAAGTTAAAGTTTAAGTTTTCTCTGTAACAACTATATCAATTTATGTCTTTGTCTATTTTATCTGAACGCAATCGCAATCGTAAAGTGCTCAATTTTGACAGCATGTTTTGGCGATTGCAGCCGACATGATAGATGCATCATTGGTGTTGCTTCCTGCAATATTTCCATGATGACACAAGATGACTTGTGCAGCTGCGAACAATCGTTTTAACGAGTGCACCCACGAGCGCTGTAAATACTGGCAGAGGAATGGTTTCCCGCTCAAAAATATTCCTCTTTGTTACAATACATATGAAATGCTGAGAAATAAAGCAGGAGACAAACCTAACAGAGAGAGAGAGAGAGAGAGAGAGAGAGAGAGAGAGAGAGAGGGAGAGAGAGAGAGAGATGTTGTTAGCAGTTTTGTTATCAGCATAACTGCATTAATTGGTTGCCGATATAACATTAAAATTCAAAAAACTTACTGAGGTCAGACGTGTTCCTAAGATAATCGAGGAGAACATATGTTTGTTTGAGCATGGCGTTTAAAGGAGTTTTTGTTCAAGAACATGTTATAAAAATATATTCAGAGAGCTATTACTATCGCAGAGTTCAAAAGGTATACGATGTGTATTTATCCAACACAGACTGGTCATGATTTCTATATTGATGACTATGAAGCAGTGACTTGTTTTATATTACTTGGTAAGGTTCATATTGTATTTCCTACAAATTAGGCAAACAGTATAGTGTGGCCGTACATCTTCAAACAGGTAGCAATTGTCTTGTTTCCCAGGGAAAATCGTTGTTACCTGACAAAAGTTCGAAATCTCAGACATCAACATTAATATGCTCGTCGATTTAAAACATTACCCTCACAAGACATGATCGTAGTTAAATATCATCAACGTGAAGTGCATTAATAACTTAAACAAGGAGGACTCAGAGGAGATGCCAATGCACAACGCTGTCTAAAGTAATTGTATTAACAATTTGTATTAGCATTGTACTATCGTTTACGGATACCAGCATAATAATGATTTATGTACTTACCGCGGTGTTACGTGTCGGAAGTTCTTGTATATTTTAAACTCTTGGTGGCTCTACCAAAATATATTATATAACCCTGGGCTTTCTGTGCCAGTAAACTATGCCTGTTTGATATTTTGGTTGTAACAGTTAGCTAATTTAATTAAAAATTGAATGTATAGGTAAGTGTTTGAAGATTTCTACGAAAATAAATCGTTCATGTCTGCAGCAGCCAGACGAACGATTATATTTCCGGAAGACTTCCAAATAAATGAGGACGAATGCAATGGATACTACTAGATGTTTGGCTCTACCCCTGAAATTGTTTGCTTACAAAAAGGCAAATGAACCACAATAAACGAAAGTATTTGGGTTTTAAGCTTTTTAGCACAATATTGTCATCATAGTTAATGACATGAGTATATGGACTTCATATGATAGTGTGAAGACTATTTAAAGCTTCTGATAGTATGGGACTCATTACACACATAAAATTTTCAGTCGAACTAAAACCTTACAATTTTAATTTTTAAGATCAAAATGTTGACGTTTCACCAACCAATACTTACGGCAAAAGGGTTGATTAATATGAATAGTAGACGTAAACCATTTTGAAAGTTGCTGCCAAACATTGTCGAAACATATATTCAACCACTGTAAGCTAATAATATAATGATACAAATGTTTGATTATGTGTATATTGAGAGCTAGCATTATTTTTGGAGTAACACATGCATCAAATTGTGCACATGGTGCTGTACTCTCTAAACTGTTTGAAAGGAAGAAAATATAGTGAAGCTTATCACATATCATGCCATTATAGCGCCAGGTGGTTCCACGATGTTCACTCTTAAGTGGTCGTTATAACAACGAATCATGCTGAGCTGATAGATATGATGAGATATTTAAAACGATGTTAGAACAACTTGAATATGGAATTAATGATTAATGAAAGCTTAACTTAGCATTTCATGATACGTGCGGTAGATAATATACTAGTGATATAAGTATGTGATTTGTTTTTTTATGTCTTTGCAATCCCATAACTCATATAAAACACTGATCACCCACACGAGTTGTAAGTAGTATATATACGTTCTTAAAACGTTTAACCGTCTGTCCTAGAGTTAGGTTATTTGCACATTGACGAAACATTCATTTGATTAGTCAGAAACACATGTGGAGTTATGTCCCTTTGGTATCTTTTACCCGCCAAAAATTGTAACGCTGGTGATACATTCATAGCTAGTGTATTAATTATACATTGGTGATGTCGGGAAAGTGACGTTTTGTCCTTTTGTGATGACACTCATTTCATTATGATCAATACAGCGGCATTGATGTCTGAATTAAAAAAAACCAACAACTTCATATGTATCGCGCATTATCTTTACAAAAGGAGCATTGCCATTCCAAATGTCTTACTTACTTATTTAATGAAAATGTTGTATTTTTTCTGTTCGTGTTGTCTTTTACACAGCAAGGGACAAATGTGTACCATTTCGATGATTTATTGTTTGACATGACATATCCGTTACTCTCAAGTATTTCTCAATACAAAAGTGGGAAGCGATGTTCAACAATTAAAACATTTATGATATCGCATTTTATTGAGTGCTCGTACACTATTCTCAAAAATAAAACATGCTTCCATGTTGTGGTGCTATTTTGTGTTGTGCAAATTTTACAAAGCACTATTTTATCAAATATTTTTTTTTTAATTTTCGTTTGCAATTTTATGAAATGTATTTAAAACTATGATAATGTGTTCCATAATGTGCCATGGTTTTCCATATTGCATCAAGGAGTTCCATAATGCATCAAGGAGTTCCATATTGCAAGAAGGTTTTCAATATTGCATCAAGGTGCTCAATATTACACCAAGGTGTTCCATATTGCACCAAGGTGTTCCATATTGCATCAATGTGTTCCATATTACACCAAGGTGTTCGATATTGCATCAAGGTGTTCCATATTACACCAAGATGTTCCATATTGCACCAAGGTGTTCCATATTACACCAAGGGGTTCCATGTTGCATTTAGGTGTTCGATATTACACCAAGGTGTTCCAAATGCACCAAGATGTTCAATGTTGTTCACATTGCATTATGGTGTCCCATATTTCAACAAGATGGTTGTTCACACTGCATTACGGTGTTCCATATTGGGTCAAGGTGGTTGTTCACATTGCATTATGGTGTTCCATATTGCACCAAGGTGGTTGTTTACATTGCATTATGGTGTTCCATATTGCTTCAGGTGGTTGTTCACATTGCATTATGGTGTTCAATATTGCGTCAAGGTTGTTGTTCACATTGCATTATGGTGTTCCATATTGCACCAAGGTGGTTGTTCACATTGCATTATGGTGTTCCATATTGCGTCAAGGTGGTTGTTCACATTGCATTATGGTGTTCCATATTGCACCAAGGTGGTTGTTCCACATTGCATTATGGTGTTCCATATTGCACCAAGGTGGTTGTTCGCATTGCATTATGGTGTTCCATATTGCACCAAGGTGGTTGTTCCACATTGCATTACGGTGTTCCATATTGCACCAAGGTGGTTGTTCACATTGCATAACGGTGTTCCATATTGCACAAAGATGGTTGTTCACATTGCATTATGGTGTTCCATATTGCACCAAGATGGTTGGTCCACATTGCATTACGGTGTTCCATATTGCATCAAGTTGTTTCCCATTTCATTACGGTGTTTCATATTTCACCATGTTGTTCCACATTGCATTTTGGTTGTCGACATTGCATTATGGTGTTCCACATTGCACCGAGTTGTTCCATATAGTATTACGGTGTTCCACATTGCATAACTGTGTTCCATATTTCACCATGTTGTTTCACATTGCATAACAATGTTCCTTATTTCACCATGTTGTTCCACATTGCATAACAGTGTTCAATATTTTACCATGTTGTTTCACATTGCATAACGGTGTTCTATATTTTATTGATTACGATATTACATTTTGCATTATTCCGGTGTTTCATATTGCACTAAGTTGTTCCACATTGGATAATTACGATGTTCCATATTGCCCCAAGGAGTTCCACATTGCACCAAGGTGTTCCATAGTTCACCAAGTTGTTCCATATTGCACCAAGGAGTTCACATTGCACCAAGGTGTTCCACATTGTACCAAGTTAGTCCAAATTGCACCAATGTGTTCCACATTGCACCAATGTGTTTGACATTGCACCAAGGTGTTCGACATTGCATCAAGGTGTTCCATATTGCACCAATGTGTTCCATATTGCACCAAGGTGTTCCATATTGCACCAAGGTGTTACACATTGCACCAATGTGTTCCATATTGCACCAAGGTGTTCCATATTGCATCAAGGTGTTCCATATTGAATCAAGGCATTCTATATTGCAACAAGGCTTTTCATATTGCACCAAGATGTTCCATATTGCACCAAGGTGTTCCTCATTGCACCAAGGTGTTCCTCATTGCACCAAGGTGTTCCATATTGCACCAAGGTGTTTTACATTGCACCAAGGTGTTCGACAAGGCACCAAGGTGTTCGACAAGGCTCCAAGGTATTCGACATTGCACCAAGGTGTTCCATATTGCACCCTGGGGTTCTACATTACATCACGGTGTTCCAAATTGCACCGAGGTGTTCCATATTGCACCAAGGTGTTCTACATTGCACTAAGGTGTTCCATATTACACCAAGGTGTTCTACATTATATCAAGGTGTTCCACATTGCACCAAGGTGTTCCATATTGCACCAAGTTGTTCCATATTGCATTTTTACGATGTTCCATATTGTACCAAGGTTTTCCATATAGCACCAAGGAGTTCCATATTGCACCAAGGTGTTAGATATTGCATCAAGTTATCCCATATTGAATCAAAGTATTCCACATTGCATCATGGTGTTCCATATTGCAACAAATCCAAGACAGTAAATACAGTGGGAGATATACTCTGCAGAGTTTGTCTGGTTTATGCATTACCTAATGGGTATGTTCATAATGGGCGCACGTGAGTTTGGTTTCTGGAGTTTTTTCTTGTTGTTTAATGTTTATTGATTGTGCTTTTTTATGTATGTGTTTAGTATCTTTGGCGTTTTCCCCGTGCCAGTGTTTAAACTTTTGGCTACTGAGCTTGTTTCTGTAGTTTTTCACATAAATATTGTTATTACCAAGCCGGCCAAGCTTGTTTCCACCGGGTAATCCGGTTTCCCCATCAACACAAGAACGTACTCTCGCGTAAAATCGTTCCAACGAAATTGATTAATATTATAATGTTATAACCAGTTGCACAATCGTTGCAAAATAAATATGTTTTCACTAATAAATGATTTGGACGTGTTTCTGATCGTAATGATAACTAATCTAATTCAGATTTAGGAAATTTGCAATCATTATCTATTTTATGTATTTAATCATTTAAATTACTTTTTTGATTGCTAATTGATTTTCTAAATAAAAACAGATGACTAAGTGTGTTTGCTGGGTTTGGCAGAAATACTTGATTAGCGATATCTGGTTAACTGTAAAAGCTACTGCGAATCATGTGTTTGATAAACTCTTCAGCGGGAACATGATTGTCTTGTAATAACATTTTGACTACTGACGGTGAAGACGAAGAACTAAAATTCATAATTATACTGTAAACTTGCAACTATGAAAACAGATTTGAGTTTTGTGCATCAAATTTCAAGTTAAACTTTACCTTACATATATGTTTAATTATACCAAATTCGTTTCTCCATAGAGATGTTCATGTTGAAAGACCATAACACTAAAATGATAATATAAATTACGCATTTCTGAGCAAAAAACGTTAAAGAGCACTTACTTAGGTTATGTGCATTTAATGTGATGCATAATTATAAAGCACTCTCTTGTTACAGAAACGCGTAATATCTAGTGTGTGAAATGGTAATTCTAAGTAATATGATAGTAAAATGTAGTCTAGCCAAGGCAAATACCGTTTAATCATTCATAACATTATACATGGCAAATGAGTTATTTATACAGTACTTATATTACATGGATATGCATTTTTTGAACTTCAACATAGTGTGTGATTGGTGAATGCTCAAATCACTCAACAAATCAAGGCAACACACAGTTTACATAGATACCAGTTAAAATGAATATTAAAATTATATTAGAATATTTGAGATACCTACTTGGAACGTTCGACGAAAATACATGAATTTAATTGGGCGATAAACCTCTATATATTGTCCAATCTTACAATTATCAAAACGTTAACCTATAACACTACTTAATTCGATTATTGAGGTTACGAAAAAAAAAATTCTTAGAAAGGAATGATAGATTAAAATGGTAAAGTCTCTCACGTTAATATGATAAAAAAATCTACAAGTTAAGTTCTGACCGAGTCGTCTGGAAAAAGATCGGCAGAAATATTTTTAGAACTGCATGAGGTTGTGGTTTTTATTTCGTCAAACCATTGTTCAATGCCATTTGTGGTAGAATATTCGAGAAACTTAAATATTTATGCTAAAAGCTACAGAAACAAGCTCTGTAGCAAAATGTTTAAACATAAACCCGGTTTAATGGCACTGGGTAAACGCCACAGACATAGAACAAAAAATCACAAACAAGAAACATGGAAGAACAGCACAAAACACCACAAACTGCACAGTGCATACATACTGTATATAAAAAACTAGGTATGTTTATCAATGATTGTTAGGTACCGCTTTAGAACGGTCAGTAACATGTAAATTTACTGGGGGTTTAAACCAGTTTAAGTGCACAAACCTCACTCTTTTCCCAACAATCCTAAATAAAGATAAAATGCAACAGGTAAATCTTATCAAAGTATGCATTAACTTGAGGAAACCTAACAATAAAAAAATAATAATAGACTAATAGGTAAACCCCAAGTAATTCTATGATAAGAGATCCCAACTCTATCTGCAGACGGAGGAATACAATTCAGAGCACCTAATGCAGAAACTTTTCAAAGATACGATGCAGTCATCATTTGAAACTATGAGCATCACACACAGTCTGCCTTATAAAATAAAAGGTTTAAAACTGTGTGATCATAGAGGTTCATAATAAAAAGCATCATTGTACTAAAACTGGGAAGAAATAAAGAAAACATTATTAAAAATAAAAGCGACATATATTAGCTAATCTTTCCTTCCAAATGATTTGAAAATGTAAAATATTTGAAGAAAATGTAGTCACATGCCAAAACACTCCGAGTCAGCCAAAAAAGTTTTAGCCAAAAAAAGACTAACATTGCGTCACAACACTACAGTGTGAATGACTTAACTTCCTTTTTCAATACCAATAATGTTCATGATGGATCATATATACTAATTGTTTATATATATATTATACATTACTATGCTTTCTAACTACCCTAGATTATTTCTTAATTATGCATTTTATCCTACTTACTTATGTACCACATGGATTACGACAACTGTATCTTTTGTAGTTTTTGCGTAGTTTTCTAACTCCAAATTTACTTGGGTTTGTCTAAATCTAAGTCAACCAAAAAGAGGAGCGGTATATGTATCTGTACTTGTCACGTGACTTTTTAAATGCTAAATATACACACTATTGACTTAAGATGTTTTATGAATACCGCCCCTTGTCCAGTATAACTGTAACACATTCTGCTCTCATAGAAAGTCCCCTACGTAATATGCTACTTCAATTACAAACTGCGTATTCAAAGCAATTGCGTATACACTTTTTTAAGTAAGTTTTATATCTAAATACTTCGCCTTAAGTGAGCAGTAATATGGAACAGATAAGCATATTGTTGCTGTATGAGAAAAATGTAAACCTTAGAGTTGCGATAAATTTAGATAAAATCTGACGTTTAGAGGGAAGATTCTTGAATTAATTCATATAAAATTATAATGCGCATATAAATACGTCCACTAATAAAAACTACGTTTTACTCTTAATCGCATAGGATTTGTTATCTAAACACGCCCCTTCCAGATAAAGAAGACACTGCATTTTTCCTATTTAATCTGGTATTTTCTTTGGTTTGAAATGCGTTTCTTAAATTTCCAATGAATTAAACGGAATATTATAACCGATTTCGAGTCATTATTTCCTTGAAATGCCAAAAAAAAATGTTGTAAATATGTATTTTTCTAGGCGGAAAAGAAACAACACTTGCAACGTTGTCCCGCACTTTCCACTGCTGTAATATGAAATATCCCGGGACTCCGATACAAGTCTTCTTTATGAGGTTTGAAACGTTACGCAGGGTTTCTATCTAGCGGTTCAATTTATCATGCGCATGCGCTTTGGTGTAAAACTATGACGAGCATTCTAAAATGTATTGAGTTGTGATGTTTCTGATAAGAATAACGCTATTCTGAACATATTAGTTATGGTTTATTCTTCATCAGTCCACACTATTAACAACATGCTCCAGACGATATGATAGATGGCACCAATGAAGTTGCTTCTTGCAATGTTGCCATGATGACCTGAGATGTCTTGTGCAAATGATATTAATCGTTAAAATATTCTGGCAAAGTATTGAAGCATGCTATAAAATCAGGCAGAGGAATGGCTTCCCGCTTTATTTGTATATTCCACTTTGGTTACAATAAATATGAAGTGCTGTTACAACTATCGGGTGCATGGCAATTCTTGTGAAATCATGGAAAAGAAGAATACCGAGTATGCAGGAAGTGAGAACATCAAGGTATCAAACTAGTTGAGCTTAGCAAACTGCAGCTTTTGATTATTAGCAGTCGAATGCCGGGGTAGTGTTACTTTAAGCATGATAATTGAAGAAAACAGTTCCATTTGTCCATTGTCATATACAAGATAAAGACACATTTTGATAAAACAATATTTTCTTTGAGATCAGCATCATTGTACAATCAATTGCCAATAACACCGGATTCAATGGATTAGACGAGTTTCTAATAGAACTGAGAAGAATATCTGCATGAGTAAGGCGTATCATTTTATTACTTTTAGTTTTTGAAAGAAATATCATTAAACGTTATTTCAGCACAGGAGCTAGTACCATTAAAAAGTTTAGCTTTCTTTTATGTGAGTGATTCCACTTGAATTCATACAATATAGACTAAACATAATCTCGCTAAATATTATATAATTACTTTGGTATGCTGTAAAGTGTCTTTGCTTACACTGGTAATTATGGTAACAACTTGAGTGAATAATTAACTTTTTGTCCAGCTTAAGTTTTTGTTACCCTTTAGCGACAAATGTGTTCTTTGATACTCTAGAAATAGAGACTTTGATTTTATATATATTAAGAAGTTATGTTTAACGGGTATTATTTCAGTCAGATAATAATCATTGGGAAATGTATCATTGATTGACATTTTCGTATAGAACAAGACGGTATGCATCCGACAGTAAACGGTAGACTCTATTTTAGACCTATGTCAATGTTGATGTTATTGAAATGTTAGTCCTTGAATAACCAGAATGTTACTAAGCAACTCATATTAACCGTTGACTGCATTTTATATAGTTTTTATCCCTTGATTATGTTTTAAATAGCCAGACATTCTGTTCTGTTCACTCTGTTCTGTTCATTACCATGGTACCAATACGGCGAGTTATCAGAATAGTGACAAACTAGCTTCATTTAAACAATGCTTTATGATTAGCATATATTATATTCACAAATGGGTATTGTCATTTGAAATGCTTTGTTTCTTAACTTGATTTAAAGTGCTGCAAATCTTTGTACTAGTTATCAGCAAGGTAAACTTTTGTTCTTTCAATGTAAAGATTTTATGTTTGACAAGTTTCTTCCTCTTCCTCTTTTTTTAGTATAACAAATAAATGCCCCAAAATGGACTGACGTATGTCAAATGATGCGGCTGTTTAAAAAACGATCACTTCTGTATTTTAAATTAGGTCGGTATTTACGATGTTGATAAACATACAGGTGCTTGTCGAAGGGTCTTTAATGGTTAGGATGATATATTTTGACAGATATTGGCAGAAGTATGAAACTTTTGCACATCAATTAGATAATATCTGTTTTGACGGTTAGTCTAAAACTGGAACCGTGATTGATTATATTGTCTGTGATTTATCTTTTCTATTCCTAGAATCACCTACTGATTTTAGACTTTAGGTTGTGTACTGATTGCAATTTATTACGTGGAACAATTTTGATTTTAACCTCAGCAGATTACTTACATGGTAAATGTGTAATAATAAATGGCGAACAAAAATCAGATTAAGTATTTGCATTTCAGATAGCGAAATAACAGCAACCCGTACTTAACAAATCCCCTGTCGTTTTCTGATCACGTTTCATGCTAGTGGCGTGTGTTCATGTCTGCATTTTACACGGTGTAGTTTTAGACATATCAACTTTATTTATCTAGTAGAGGTAAACAACATTTATACCATAAGTCAGTATTTTCACTTTTTAAATGCAGTATGTGGAATAATTTGGACTTCATCCAAATAGGCTATCGACTATAACAATGTCTATATCTCAATTATAAATGATGATGCAATTGTCCTGCGAGGGAATTGCTTTCACAAATGTTAATTCATGCCAGATGACATGGATGCGAAAGTGCTAGAACCATGAGATCTCGTTAATGAAACTTCAACGATATGCATGTATATTGTACTTTATTTATTTGCATTTAGGATTGTAATTTCCAAAACAGATTAATTTGGGTACAGAATGTGTCGGACCATGTATTCTGTTCTTTATTTCATAAATACTAAGCATATTATGAGCTTCTTTGGCAAATTTTAGGAATATATTGCACATGAAGGTAAGTTCAATTCAAAAACTAGTTATTTATGCAGGCAATTAGGCTTGGGAAATGGACATCACAATCGATAAGCTGGTTTACTCAATGTTAGAATATACAACACACCAAGGTCATGGCAGCTGACTTGACTTCATTATTGTATCTGTCTTTGCCCAGATTTAAAAGTTTACTCCTATTTTGAGAAACTAAATCATCCATGTGGCAGATCAAACGTTCAGTGAGATACTTTACTAAATGTATCGTACGTAAGTTAGTTATCATCACTGTTTGGCCTGTACATTATAAAAAAAATAGTTTGTGTTGGGAAATAGCAGTATCAAGATCATGTATCAAAGGCTGAACTTAACAGTATTGTTTAAGGGCTTTTAGAACTAAATAATAAAGAAGTTACAGTAGCAAATTTGTATGTGTTGATTTACGCATATATTCTTGAACCTGGATTTGAATTGCGCACGCATCATTGAGGCTTATTCCACATACTTTCTAAAATTGTGAAAAAACACAGTTCCAATTCATTTGAAGCTTGATTACTTTATTTTGTCGGTAGGATCTGTTACATATTTTACTGAGTATAAATACACTTATAAGAATTACTTTTTGACTTTTAGTCAATACATGTTTGGATTTAAACGCGGCCAGGTGAACATACGAAGATATATCCATTATAGAATGGTGACACTTCATTTAGGAAAAAACATTACAGATATCCTTTGACGCAGTAAATGAAATGCGGTTGCATCCAATATTACTTCCCTGCAGTCAATATTCTTAGCCATAATCAACTCAGGAGCAGTATACTGCAGTGAAATGCCAAATTATTGCAATACCATACAATGACAATCTTAACAATTAAATGCGGTTTATGATATAGACTACGGACTCAGAAGTACTATAAAATTGCTTCATTAAGAAAAATTCGGCCAACATTGCGCTGTATTATTCAGAATACAAGTTTAGTAGCAATAATATAAACTAATGATGCTGTCATCTGAACAATCCTTCATAAAAAAATGTGGACAGAACGTCCTGAAATAAATAATTATATTTTAAACATTATGATCATCAAAAACAATACAAGTCTCTATCCTCCTTTGCTTTAGAAACGAGTATTGGTATAGTGTTGGCACAAAATACTAGTAAAATGTACTCTTATGTACAACTGGTTATAATACGTGACTGAAACTACGTTAATTGATTGCTGAAATACTTTCTCATTCTCCTCACATAACATTTCGTTTTAACACAATTGTTCTCAATGGGCTTTTCACCTACTGATAATCTAGTTAAAAAGCTGGCGGATTAACATGTGAAAATGTATCTTTTGTTACCTGTAGTCTTGAGTGACATTGATACCGCTGGAGAAAACACTTGTTAAATATCGTTTTCTAAATTTGCTAAATCATTTTGCCTTGCCTTGAGCGTAAAACATATGGTGGAGGATCAATGTTATTCTTGCAACAAAAACTGAACGTACGTAAGAATAGCATGCACTAGTTTCATCACGAGCAAGATAATAGTATTTGCGCAATGAACACGTCACCTCAAATGTCTTTGTAATTAACGTTATGAAAACTTATCCTAGCTACAGCGGGAGACATATATGTTTATCAAGCGAATTCGGTGTTTGACATGCCATTTCATCTTCCCTCTTTCATTCTTAGTATTTTAAATAAATCTTTGAAAATGTAGTGACATTTGTAAAATAATGCGGCTAAACGGTGGTTGCTGCAATTTGAACCATGACAGTTTGCACAATATGATTGATAAACATACAGGCGCTTAAGATGGTATCTATAATGGATAGGATGATATATGTTGACAGATATTGGCAGAAGAACAACAGTTAGTTGGACATATTATTTAACGCTAAGTCTTTGTTTGTTAATAAATTTGTCTCCATTGTGTGTGTTTTATAATTTCTCATCCTAGCATCTGATACTATTTTTAGATTTAAAGCCGTGGAACTACTTTAATCGAAGCCATGTTGATTACCTATCCAATAAATATGTCTTAAATAAGGTAGAAACAATCACGTTATAATCTTTGTTTGGGTTAGAACAATCATTCTATGTTAAGTGTTGTCTGGTTTGTATATTTTATGTTTTTAAAACAAACACAAAATAAGAGCTTTTGAAACTGAAATACAACACAAAAATTTGCATTTTATTCTACATTAATAATGAAACGGGTTTAAACGGAACAGATTTTTTATTTTTTGCAAATGCGTTTCTGTACATAGCGAATCAGGACGAAACACTTCAAATATGGATCTATCAGTGTTTTGACCAAATACACTACGATGTGTATAAAATAATGCTCTACGCCCTTTCGTAATAGAATCGCATCAAATCACCGAGCGTATACATATTTAAAGTACTTTTACAAAAAATGTTGCATTAGCACTTGTTGATCAACAAACGAAAATCTACCCTTCTACCCCTGAAAGTTATGTTAATTCATTACTGAAATTGTTTTTCTTTCCCTTGACAGTAATTATCGAGTTTATCTCATTGTAATCGTTTGCCTGTACACCTATAGATAATCTCGTGTCTTTAAGCTGACGGATTAACATACGAAACGTCTGTTGTGTTATATGAACTCTTCAATGACATTGATTCCGTCGGAGGAAGTGGTTGTTATTGTTAAATACTTTTCCCAACTTGCTTGAACTTCATTGATCATGTGCATAAAACAGCAAACACTTGCCTCATTTCCACAGTGCCAAATCATACCTAGAAATCTGACGTGATAGACCAACTTTTCAACACTTGCTATCAGCTTTAGTATTCCAGAGTTTAACTGCAAACCTACACAAAAGAGACATATTTGGACAACACTAAAATTCATGTAAACCAAAAAAACACCTTGTCTTCCGTACGTATGATGAATAATGAAAAACATATTTTGTTTGTATGTATTTCATGACATAACTGATGTTTAAACTAATGTTAATACTACATGTATCAATACATGTTCGCGCTAACGTCTTGGAACGTAATGCTTATCCAAACATTTATCAGTAATTGAAATACAAAAATTAAAGATCGGTACTTGATGTAAAGGCAAGTTAATATAGGCCTGCAGTCCTAAAAGAAATATTCATTATGATTTAACATTAGCATTATTTTATACAATTGAGTATTTGTTTTTAAAGAAGTGTAACAGACAAGATACCTTTGCATAAAGAATAGCTGATTTTGATTATGACGTCGCGCCTATCCAATTAAGGTGCAATAATTAACAATGACGTTATAATTCCTAGCGTATTATATGATATAAACGTCAAGTATTATCTAAACAGAGGACTAGGCGAATGTGAATATAGCTTTAGAAAATAGAAGGCAATTTAACCTCGAGAACTAACTTTGCGTTTTAGAACTGCTCTGAATTTGACGTCTTGACTTTTGTACTTCTCTTTTAAAACCAGGGATATATATAATGTATTTTATACACGTGTTTTTACTGCTTTTCAATTAAAAACCGATAATAAATTTGGCTATACACTTTGAATAGATGATGTGAAAGATAAGGTTATTTCCCTGTTCTATTTCTAAGTACATACATGCTATAAAGAAATTTATTTCTGCGTTAATTTAATGTCCTTGACACAATTTTGGTAACTTTAATGCTTCGGAAAGATTGCAATGGACGAGAAGCCAAAATACAAGGAAGCAGTTATATCAGAGGAATCAGTAACTTCATGTGGGGTCTTACCGGAAATGTACGATAGAGCATTTTATAAGATACTGTGTTGACTGTCATTATGTTGTTATAACACATACTGGTTCGATAGTTTCATCCGTGAGGAAGCAATCAATTTTAATTAAAAAAACTGTGTGATAAATCGAGTGTGTATACTCTGTGTTTGACAGAAAGATGATTGCGTTCAGATAAAATAGACGAACACACAAATTGATATAGTTGTTACAGAGAAACTTTTAACTTAAATATCAAATAGCCAATACTATAACCAAGAAAATATATTTCATAAAGCGCAAAACAAAAATGTTTGCAACCAACCACTATGGCAATATAAAAAGGCATAAATGTAAATACTGGATATTGACCTTTAAGTAAAATCCCGATAAAACAAATAACATTAACCTTGAGCTTTTAGTAAAAATACATACAATTAAACGCTCATCATCTTTCTTGACCTTGAAGTGAAAACCCAATATAACAATCAATATCAAGCTATTTCAAATGCAGTTTTCAAACGATTAATCAAAACATCATTTTCTGAAAATGAAAAATAGAATATTTTGCTGATGTCGAAACGAGGGTGTGATTGAAATGTAATGGCTGTTCAAGGCCGGACAATTAACACGTCGTTTCTTCTTTCATCAGACTTATTCTGTTATTACGTCGGAAATATTGGAATTTCTGGAATTCCGACCCTGAACATAAGGATAGGTAGTTAGGGAAAACTGTGTCAATGTAAAGGTTGAATAAACACTATTGTTTTACTTAACTGAAATAACAGGTCAAAGAAATACGTTTTTTTTGTAGGTCAGTGCATTGTCTAGTGCATAGAATGCATGTAAAATCAAATATTTTCTGCTGCTAGCTAAACTTTGTATAATAACAAGATCATCAACAGTTATTCTCGTCACTCTGTTACATATTTACATGTTTTAACGATGTTGTTATTCCGTGTATTTGTCCATGTTGGATTTCATGTATAGTATAAGTGTTGATATGTGTGTTTTACAATAAAGGGTAATTTCCAAACAGATAAAGGTCACTAACTTCATATTAAAAAAACGAGTGTTGTATAAGTATGATCCTCCTCACAGTGGAAGTATATGTTGCAATTTGTCTTCAAGTTGATTGTGTCGAACAGCGAA
Source organism: Mya arenaria (assembly GCF_026914265.1). Lineage (NCBI taxonomy): Eukaryota > Metazoa > Mollusca > Bivalvia > Myida > Myidae > Mya > Mya arenaria. The sequence goes on from NC_069137.1 coordinate 25,038,744, forward strand.
TTGTTTTTGTTTTTGTAGACTTTGATATATTGCTCATACTTTTGGAATTGAACTACGTAGAAAGTATAATCCCCAGTCATTGCCAGTCAAAGACACGTTATACCCGTATGTATAGTTTTAAAGATGCACTCTTACTCCCAAATAGGATTTACCATTATTAATGATATTGTTTTAATGTTCCAATAAAGATGAATAAATGTCGAAAAAAATGGTTTTTATGAAGGATACTGAGTTAAATTGAAAGAAATATGCATAAAACAGGCAATATGAGACCATAGTAGACCACACTAAATCTTTTAGCATTCACCAATCATTTAATATGTTTGTGCTTTCTGCTATTAAATTCACAGTTACAATTTTGTTATCAGTTCTCAATATTTTCCATAAATGCATTATTTAGTAAGAAGAAAAAGGTTTATCAGTAAAAATTGATATCTGTTTTTCATGTGTATGTATTGATTTTTGAAAAAGAGTGTCACTTTAAAGAACCTTTCTGTTCATGCAAATGAAAGCAGAAGTCTCCAATATGTTAGGGATATATTTTGGTCCGCTACTGGGCCTGTCCTTGGAGTTGTCCTTGTATAAGTCAATATCTTCGAACTACATTATTATTATAAAATAGAGCTATAAAATAAAATGACCTTTATGAAAAAAAACCAACAATTGTGTAAACTGATCACGACAAACAACACCAATATGCAAATATCGTACGGTTTCTTCTTCAAATCCTAGGACACATAAATAAGTAACATATAATTTGTTCAGTATTTGGTAAAGTCTTTGGAGGCATTCGTTGCTTAAATGTCCTTGTCCGTAACACCGCAATATATGCATTTAGCCTAAACTATTGGCTATCGATCCCTCAACGGGGTATGATCCATATTAACATAAACCTAAGTAAAAAGCTAGAAATGTTAGATTTACCCATGTATATAAACTAGTCAGTATCTTTTAATTTATTTTTCTTCTGTTTTCAGACTATACGTTTGGCCGTTTTGGATCGATCGACAAATTAATATTAAGCTCCCGTTCAAACAAGTGTAAGTACAAACCAACCTTTTCCCCCGTGTGTGTAGTTTTAAACGTTTTCTGGATTGCAATGGAATTTATTTTCATTTGAGTTCCTTCGTTGTATTGCAGTTTCGTTAATCTCAGAATTCATAATAACATATATTCAGTAAAACATTTTGTGCTTCCTATTTAACTGCTCTTGTTGTTTTATTAGAGGTAAAACTATTAGGTAAGTCTTTGCCTAATAAACGGAATGAGCACTTACATATCCATAGCAAAACTATGTGCACTATGTTTGCATATTGTCAGTATCTAGTCTCATATCTAACATAACATATATATTTAAGCGAATGCATGCCAGATACAATATTTGAACATATATGCTGTATAAGACGAGTCATTATAATAATACATAACATACATTTTGAGGGGATTCATCAACATATAGTTGGTGGGGAGGATAAAATGAGTTTGAGTTGCCTTTAAAAAGGTTTTGGCTTTAACCTAGTTGTTTCTTTTGTATTATCTTTAAAGAAGAGGGTTAATACGTTGTTTGAATAGCGATATCAAAGTGTTTTGACACATCAAAGTACAAGTTTTCATTCTCTTTAACCAATTGTGCGTTTAGAACATTTATGCGAAAACCTACAGAATGAAGCTCAGTAGCAAAAAGTTTAAACATAAGCCCGGTTTAATGGCACTGGGTAAACGCCAACGCATAAGACTTGCATTTCAGGCGATTCTGGAAATAAAATAGATGTGTTTGCTATCAACATTTGCGTTGTATATTAATAAATAACAAACTTAATTGAGAATGTTAACAATGTTTTACTAATGCGCATGCATAGAGCTAGCAATTCACCAGCAATGCACCAGCATCATAGACTCATACAAACACGCATGTTTTCAAGTAATTCAATATAAAATAGAATTAAAACCAACGATAGATATGTTCTAACAATAGTAATGATTGGACAATGTAGATAATTCAGAATTATATTGATTGAGAAATCCGATGTAGAATTTTCCCGGTCCCATCTCATCATAGTTTTGAATTATTTAGCAGAAAAAACGTATTTAAAAAACATAATATAAAAAATGAAATTTTTGGTCTTGAACAATTACAAAATTAGCATTTCACGTCCGATTTAAGTTGAAATAATGAATAAAAATGAGAACTACAATTACTTAATATATAATGTTTTTCCTGTCATGTCTTAAACATAAAAGTATTCGGTATGCATTTATCCTATCCAATAATATCAATATTATTTTGGGTAAACCAGCAACACTATTTAAATTTTATTGATAATAATTAGTACACTGACGCTCGTCATAATTGGATATTGACCTTTAAATATTAAATTGGCATAATCATTGACATATCCTCCTACACATCTACACATAACACATCTTCTAGTAATAGCTTTAATCGATTGATTTGCCAATATCTCATCACTTGGCTCTTTAGTCACATGGTGTTGTCGTTACGGCGTGTAATTCAATTATTTCTTTGCATAAATGATAGACAGTCCGCAAAACGTTAACATTTTGATTAAAGCAAAATAGCTGACATTATTAGATATGTTCATCAATTGAAATCATTGAAACCTAACAGGCACCAAAGCAATTTAAACTCATAAAATCTCGATAACATTGATTAGCCCAGAGCACGTGCAACTGAAGATCTCAACTAAAGTCAACAAACTTTTAGATACTTGTTGATAACATCTGCAATAAACTGCATTTCGAGTTGCTATGCTGTTGAATTGTTTATTTGAACAATGCAAAATGTTCAATTTTCTCCTGTGCTCTTTTGACATATTGTTTCCTAACAGGCACCAAAGCAATTTAAACTCATGTAATATCAATAACATTGATAAACCATAAGTACTAGCATCTGGAGATCTCAACTTAAGTCAACAAACTATTACGTGCGAATGCCATCATCATGCTCTAATCGTTGCTTTAGATACTTGTTGATTACATCTGCAATCAACTGCATTTCTAGTTGACATGCCGTTGAATTGTTTATTTGAACAATATAAAATGTTTTACTATCTCCTCAGCTCTTTTAACGTATTTTTCACTAAACCAATATTTTATATGTTAAGGAATGACTTCATAAGCTGTTGAACACAGCAACACGATAACCTTCGTATGTGTGAAATTCAATAAAAATGTACAAATGAATGTTGCATGTTGTTAAAACGTTCTATGAGTCTTGAAATAATCTGTTCAACGCTTCATTTAACTTCATCCTGTCTTGATACGAATGCAAGCATGACTGTGTTTAAAAGAAACTGTCTAGAAATCATCAGATATATATAAACATTTGTATCAGTGATCCCATAAAATACCTCCGATTATTCACTCTGCTTGAACGAGCAACAATTCCTGTAATGTATGTTAAATAAGCAAGCAAATGAATTTCTATGAAATATGAACCGGTTTTCGTGAGGCCTGATTTCGATAAGGAAATATTTATCTAAGATTGGATATCCTCTGATCTACATATTGCCAGAGAATGTTTTGTGAATCAGTAATGTCAGGGAGACATTCTTGTGAAGATGGCATCACTCATTAAGCTCTTTATGCCGAAATATTTCACAGATATTCCTAGCGCTTAGACGCCCATCAAAATATTCAATGATTTGGTAGACATCACGTCTGCCGTACGTACATTTGATAACCAAAAGATAAACCTGCTTTTATAAGGGTTTGTTTCGTCCTATGTTCATACCTTTGCAGATGACTACAGGTTTTAGATAATGTCCATACAATCTAGTTTAAGCTCCACGTAGACCCTTGTTACACTGACCGTTCCAAGGCGGTATTCTCATTATCAATTAGTTGTGTAATTTGTTATGGTGCTTGTGTTTGTGTATGTGATGTTTGTACGTTTGTCAGCCAAATTGGTTGTTGGTTTGGGCCCTGCCTTGTGCCTCAAAACAGGGTTTATAATTAGAGTATTTAACTACTGGGTTTGTTCCTGTAGCTTTATTGTATTATACTATCAGACTAGGTAAATTGTCCGTCGTTATTATAGGCAATTAGCAATACATTTTAAGTCCTCCTCCCCCACGAACGACGGTAACAGAGATGACACAGTTGCACTTTCCAAAAGTTGTTAACCACCCTCGCAAAACAAGTTTACTGATACATAAGAATAGTAAGGGTAATAGTACAACATAAAGTAAACTGCATGGCTTACAGCAGTAATCCATACCTACACTTATATATACATACATTAAATTCCATACATTTAAATTGATCAAACTTATAGAAACATGGACGATTATACAACGCATATCAGACAGTATATTGTCCCCAAAATTGATAAATAGTCTATAAACATTTTCGCTATCAACAATTTATGGGCTACCGCCTTGTTCCGGTCAGTGAAACAAGACTTCAGTGCATAAAGGTGCACTGGTTGACGGATACTTTACCTTGTCTCATTTTATTATACAGACATTACTTTTAATGTAGACGAAAACGTGTCAATATTTTTCTAATTTCATTGACTCTGTTATGAAATGGAACATACCGACATTTTAAATCAGACGGATTGTTTATCATTGCACTTTCAGTAGCAGTTGGTGAATGAATAAAGGAGAACGCGAATAAACTATTAAAGCTAAGAGTATTGTAAAATACCCATAATCTGCACTTAACCAAAACTGCTTAATACGCAGAAACAAATTATCGGTCCTCGATATTTGATTATACAATTACAAGAAATTCAATAAATGTCTGTAAGAGAAGTACACACTCTTAGGTTGTTGCACTTACAACATCTTCTAGTGTGGAGGACTGGATGTTTAAAATACGCATCTTATTATTGTTCTGTCTGTTAAGCTATTATAATCTCATTTGCTGAGCTAAATTTTTAAAAATAGATTTATCGATAAATTAGTATATATTTAAGATATATTTCTTACGAGACAGCTTTATCAAATGCTTTCAAAATTGTCATTCAAACTCTTTTTCATATACTGATTGGCCTTAAAATCAATCACATTAAAGCTCTTTTACGACGTTCTATACGTTCGTTGTAACGAGCAAGATTATATTCTAAAGAAACTGAATGGAGGTGACATTCAAATGTTCAATTCAAGTGCAAACAGTAGGAATGCAGATAATATACCCCATGAGTATCATCTAGACACTGGGAGTCGAAACCTTACCAGAATTATAGTTTAGATTCCAGAAGCAGAATCCTATATATTATCGAAAACCGTTTGATTATATTACCATCCATCAGAATATACAGCGCAGGTGAAAAGATTCCGCCGTCGATACCATTCACCAGCCATAGATTGTCAGCGTTTTGCAGATCTTGTAATGTATTAAACCCAATTTCCCGTTAGACATCATCATCTGTTTATGTGCTTACCATTTTAAATGATTAGCTTCACGTATTGAGATAGAAAACGAATTTCCCCTAAGATCAATCAACAAAATGTTTTTACATGTAACATAATATACAGCTATTATAGAATTATTCAGATGCGGCACAATTTTAGTATTAATGATGCTAAACATACTGCAAAAATTACTTAAAAGTAATTGTTAAATTATAAAAATAATTTAATGAAAAAAATTCCTTAACTGATTCAGTTACAAGCACTGCTTTTGAATCGAAACAGTCTGTCTCTGCTCTGCCACAATTCATGAGAATGGTACTTAAAAAGTTATGTACAAAATGTTTATATATATCTCCGTGTTCGTAACCTTATTGTTCTTTATGTGTTAAACCTTTTGGTTTATTTGGGACATGAAAGGCTTGGTCTATGCTATATTGTAAGCGAGCCTGCAAAAGCCTTCGATACAATTCGAGACAAAAATTGTTTTTTACGAGTGTTTGTTTAGGTTTTGTAATATTAAGACGTATACATTTAATGGGATGCGATTTACACTTTTAAAGAAAGCAACAAAGGAACAAAAGAAATATAATACAGAATTGTTGGAACCCTATACAAACGGGAAACTTCTTCCTTCGGCAATCTCATAAGTTAACCTTATTTCCCATTTGAGAATATCACTGTATATTTTTTACTGTTTTACAGGGGATGTTGGATGTTCTTGGTTACATCTGAATTGAAATTTCATTCATTCAGACTCCCCGTAAACAACAGGAAATATCCTTGTAAATGTGTCCCGTACCATTTTTCATTGTTATCACTAGTTATTAGAAATCGAAAGATGTATATTGTGATACTACCTTTGTTCTTTTAGTATTTAATGAACGGGTTTTGTTTTCGCCATTGATCACGAACTATCACATTGTCATATTTGTTTCAACATTTCAGCGAATATTTTTTTACCCACATATTCTGTGCTTAATATGATTCCCAGAAGTGAACAAGAATGGCAAGAAATAGGTTACAGATTAAAGGCAGTTAACCTATGGTATATGTGGCGAAAGTATGCCTGTCAAATTGTTAACACTTATAAATGTTGATAGCTCGTGACCAGAAATAAATTGGTAACATTTAAAAAGGTATTGCTTGTTGTGTCTAATATGTGAATTATATGACCGAATATGCTTTTACATAGTGTTGGTGAAGTTTGTATCTTTGACCTTTTTTCAGCTGAAAATACATATTTTGCGATATTTCAAGGTAATATTTGTTCGGTATACGCTTAAAATAGCCTTTTTCTGCACATCAAAACCCTTTTTAAAATAGTATAAGGTCACTAGGAATCAAGAATTCGAATCAGAACGGACACCTTATTACCTTAGTTGTATGCTACATTCCTAGTGCAAAGATGTACATGGGCAGACGTCAATATAGTGTTGTACATAAAAATTGTCTTGTAGAAGCTTTACCAATTTTAGAAAGAAATATATTTCGTGTACATAAGAGTGATCTAGTATTTTATAATGACCTACTAGACATTTAACACATAAACAAATCGTCCAAATTACATTGTTAGTGTGTTATTATACATGTACATATTAATTCATTTCTGTTTGCATAATTATTAAACCATGCAGTTATACATTTTATTGACCATGCACGATTCTTAACTTTTCTCCGGACGAAATATCGCTTAACGACTAATGATTAAATCATTTATACATGCATAGTGTTGACGATGTACGATTTCAGACGAAATATTTCCAAACGCGTTTGAAGGTAATTGTTTTGAAAAATACTTGGCAAGCTAATAACGTAAGCACGTAATTTGTAAATGAACTTACTTTTCTGAATAATAATATCAACCTGTGCATAGGAGCAGAAAAATCCACGAATGGAACGAACATTGGACATTAAGTTTTCACATTAACAACTGTTAGTAACACATCGGTTGATAACTCTATAAATGAGAAACAAAGGCCAGAGAAACTGTTTGAATTTGTATTCAAATACCATATAATAACAAACAAGTTTAAAGGTGCAGTGCAGATTTTCAATGTACCATATATTGTACCCTTTGTTGACTTTTATTGTTAAATTAAATATATAAAAAGAAAACAATGGGAGTGTTTTTTTCATTTCATTTTTATTTTTTTAGCCAAATTACTGAAATATTGTTTAAATTGACATGGGTAAGCAAGAAATGACAAAACAAAAATTGTTGTTATGTTATTTGTCATGTTGGTATATTTATGCGTGTTTGTCAATGGTAAGTCCCAATAACTTTTACAGCTTGATTTAACGGTGGAACCAGCCGTAAAAAATAATTGAGATCAAAACATTTTAACGGAAGGTTTGAGAGTGGCATAACATTGAGCGATAATTGGTTAACATACGCAAAAACACTTCATTTATACATGATAAGTTATTTTTTGAGACGAAGCTTCTCTTTTGGCAATTGAAACATGTTATGTCATCAGGGAAAAAAATGCAACAATGTTCTTACTTACATGTTACCTTTTGTGCATCTGACAATGAGTATTTGATTACAGATGGGTGTTCGACAAATGCACTGTCAATATCACAAGTGTGGTAGACCTATTTACCTTTCCATTTCTATAGTGGTAGCGTTCGGACCAACTCCATGTACAGTATTAAATCCCAGTTATTTTATTAAATAATATCATATTCCACTGTTTACATCGAACGTTTGAAATTACAACACACATAAGTCGGTAAAGGAGAATTCGTCGGACACTTAACCCCACCTTTACTGCGCTCCTTTGATGGTTAAACCCGTCTCAATGCAATTAATATGTTAGTAAACTGTTTATCTCATAGTGATAGAAAAAATAAGCATTTACTATTGCATCAGAATCATCAGTTTGAACACCAGGATTGTGTGAAGGCAACACTAAAGTTAATCAAAATCAGATTTAAGAAGTTCCAAATTAAAACTCCCCACACCATATTTGGAGACTTATATTTTCAATTTCTGTTGTCGTCCCCAATGCACCCGGTATGTCAAACCCTGAATTTGACCCCTCTTCAAAGATTGCATCACTCCTTTTGAATGAATGGGATGATTATAATTAATTACTAATAAAAGGACTTTTCAAACCCTTTTCTAATTGTAGACTTTATAACAAGAAATTTTAATACTTTTCAACCCCTATGTCTTCCCCAGTGCCATTAAACCGGGTTTATGTTTAAACTTTTTGCTACTGAGCTTGTTTCTGTAGTTTTTCACATTAGTATTGGACTTGCGTAATAGTGTTCAAATGTTTATATCTCTACGACAAATGTATTTGAAAGCATGTTTTGTTGAAAAAAATCCCCAAATTTCGTACGACACATCCATGACTGTGTACAAATGTCTCCAAATTGTGTCGTAGATCTATGTATTGCCATGTTGTTCGGCGTATGCGACAGGGGATTTAAGTAACAACGCGGGTTATCAGAGATCAATATATTCGTAAAAGGGAAAGTAGCCCTGTAGCAAAACTCTTACTCTGATCTTGTGTAATTTAACTAGGACATACAAGAACATTACAAAACTCAAATATTTGAAGAGCTCTTTAAAGAACCAGAACTTTAAAACTTATCCCGTTTGCGTAGCTTAACTAATGACCCAAGTTTTCCTAAAATGTGTAAACGCCTAGCAGACTGCATCAATGAAGCTTTTTTGAAATGTCTTAACCGACAACGTGTATTAAATCGGTACCTATTTGCATCGACAAAGTGTAAATAAATTAACAGACAAAGTATAACATATGAATACCATTTTGCATCCGGCTGAATGTCGTGCAAATTGATTCAGGTGCGAGACGAAGATGAGTTATGCTTTAAAATATGTTGATTGAGCATGCATGCTAGAATAATTAACATTTACATCAATATTTCTCTAAACATTCAAGCTGTTGAATGTTTAATATCTGGTATGGTAGAAATATTTCATCATTCAGAACTTGCTATCCAGTTTACACTGTGAAGATAAATATTTCGTCAGTTGACTTTAATGACATTTAAGGGGAGGGAGGAGTGTGGAAGAGAAGCAGAGCCGTAACGTATGTTGACTTCACGACATACACTGAGTCAGGGTATGACGTCAATGATTCTTTCTAATAGACCCCTTGATTTTGGAATGCATTTGTTGTGCCTCTCCGAAACATAAGACACAACTTGCCCGGGTTTAACATAAGAGCAATTTACGCAGGCTTCACAGATGCACATATACTTCTTTGAAACAAATTTAATTTACTCGGTTTCTCTAAACTGTGTGATTTACATTCAAAACTAAAACAAATGAAAGCGCTCAAAGCTTTGAATGGTCGAGGCGACAAGCCCGATTTTACTCTTATACATTTTGAAAAAAACAACATCTGCGCCTACATCCCCTCCAACTAGTAATACATGTATTCCAATTTGCAGATTGAAGTGCAAATTGATTCTGCTTGGGAACAATGATAAAGCGGTTGTGAATACTTATAAGGGTATGCACGTTTAAGGTTTTGGACAAGCAATTAAATTCGTTAACTCTCTGCATATACATGATGCATGTATACTCCGAAATGACACATCAATGCAGATGAGGAATACATGTTAAACCAAATCAGTCAAGTTTAACGACTTCAGGACCAGGTAAATAACCACAAAACGGAGACGAACTAATGAAACATTCAAGTCATACAGAAGGATTAAAATTGTTATCCAGCTAGTATCAATTATGGCAAATATCACCGACCGAAAGTCTATTCACTGCCCGTATGACGTTTGATCTACTCTGCAACGAAATTTGATAGAGTATCCAAGGTGATATTCGAATGGAATAATTGCTACAGCATTGATTTGTAAACCGTAAATGTTTACCTTGTATATATATATATATATATGTATATATATATATACAAATTCAACCTTTGGGACATTTTGCCTATTTGAACAACCTTTGGAAGACATTATCATTACATGCTATATATCCTATAATAATATATCCTTTGCATATTCCTTCATAAAATATGCATAAATAAATGTAGTAAAGCATAATTAATGATGTTTTTTTCCCAAAATACTAGCCATCGAGAATATACAATTTTTGACTGTCGCCTAAAGGTAAAGCGCCGGATGTTCATGAAAAAGTACAACCTTTGGGAGAAGTACCCCAAATGTTGTACTGTATATGTCGCCGAAAGGTTCAATATTATATATAATGTAATTTGACTACTTAACTCAGCCGGTAGAGTGGTCTGAATGTCTCGCGGCAGACCCTGTTCGAATGTTTTAGTCCTACTGACAACGTTAAGATGCCAGTTCGGTAACCATGATTTATGTAGCCATCTCCTCAATCCTTTCAATATATTGTCAAATTATTATTTCTTGCATTTTATTTGCTGTGTTCATAAAAATATATTTGAAGCTAGTTTTAATTTAAAGTCGGGCTAGGTTGTGATCTTACTCTCACACTAAGACGAAGATTTATGAACCTTAATAAACAATAACAACAACATCTATGCCATTATTAATAAACCACATACATGTTGTTTGTCCAATGACATGCTCTATTGCCGTTTTCATCATTGCATTACTCTTGTAAAAAAGCAGCATTGTTTGCACTTATGACTGGGTTGCTGAATTGCTTTAACCACCAGTTGGTGTGAAAGCTTCTTTAAACTCGCACTCGGGCCTTGCCCATTCGACGAGTGCTCTGGTAAGAGTGTTAGTTATCTAAAATAATTCGAGAATGGTGCACAGACACAATAAAACCCTGGTTTGAGCCAATCCAATTCTTTGACGTGCCGCAAAATATAGAACTGTCACACGGGACCCCGATTAACGTCCATCCCGGAAGATGATTAGTATATAAGTGTTGCGGTTGGGAATAGAAACTGCTGTCCCTGGATTGACTAGTGTGACACAAGACCACGGAACCACCCGGAAAACGTTGACAAGCTATTGACCGTGTATTTCGGTATTTTCTCCCTATATATGGCGATACCGATGAGCAATGCGATGGTTGTCGGAATAAATTCTCCGGCGGGATTATGTATGCCAAAAACGTGCCCTGGTATCCAAACTCGTAGTTAGCAGCTAGCCTATTTCATTTTCGTGAGCTGGAAGAACATCAATACTTATGAAACGGGTATAAAAATTACAAGTTATTATGACTATATGCAAAATGCAGCATGAATGAATCATTTAAGTAATAGTTTAATACGAAAAGTTGAAATTGTTGTGTATGATGTCCACATCCTGTTATGCCAATGCCAAAACGATTGTCTGATGGTGGGTCAGACATCGACGGCCCCATACTTGGAGGAAGAATTGGCGATTTGATTTTAAATATGTCTCTGGTGTAATGTTGTCTGCGATTGCATACGTTTTCTTCTCAGACTTAAACAGACGTGTCGTTGCAAACCCACTGTTCCTATACTTTAAATAACAAATAGAAACCACTCTTTGCTAATATCTACCGTTATGGCATTCCTTAAAACACCTAGTGCACGTGCGTTTTTCAAAATCATTTCAGAACTGAAAAAAGAGTGAAATCTATATACATTGTTAATTTATTATGTTTTCAATTTGAAAAAAAAACTGAAATGCTATGAATATATGTAAGTTTCACTTGTATCTGTTTGATTGTTAAACCAATCGAAATAATTATGTGAGGCTTTTTTCCCAAGAAAATAATGACTGCAAAACAAATTAGTAACGTATTATTTCACTTGAGAAACAACCACCAGAAACCATACAGTAAAATTACACTAAGAAAAATGATTTGTTTTAATGAATGTAGTGCAATTAATCTCTCCAAAAAAGATTTAAATGTACACTTGACAATTATTCTTAAATATTTGGTACGGTATAAAAGCGGTTACAGCAGGCGAGAAAATGCACAATATAAGATTATAAGTATCTCCCATGGCCGAGAGTGTAAGATAGGTTCATTCCGACCCGAGCGTATAGTGTTTTGCGGAAACGAGGTTTACCGAGTTTCCGCAAAACACCCTGCGCGAGGGTCGGGATGAACCTATCTTACACGAGCGGCTATGGTAGATGCTTTTTCTCCCATCTCAGTTAAACAAAATTAAGTAAAAATGTATTTTTTGCTGGAACACTTTTGTGCTTAGTGAAAATAATTGCGTATGGATTTGCGATAGCACGTGGTTGTTATGGATATGCGCGCAATGATCCAGTTAATGTTAATAGTCAAATCGGTCTTTTTAAATAGTTCTAAGGAGAATGAAGCATTTTTCTTGAATGGTGCTTAAAAACTGTTTTATGGTGACATTTGAAGCGAGAAATAATTAATTAGCGTTCTAAATATTACCATAAGACAATATTTCCTTGATGCTACTGACGACAGTCTTCAACAAGGGAGGTAATTACAATGTTGTGACCATTAAAAAAGGAGTTCCATACGGGCATTTTATCTTCGCCCGTGGGCAAGATAAGAATATCTAGCATGGTTAAGTTATTGGATCTACTTATCTCAGGTGGGAGAAAAGAAGGTACAACACTCGCCCCAGGCTGTAGGTCCTGACGCGAGGCCAAGACTGTCTGTACATCATCTTTCCGCGTATCTATACCCCATTTGAACACAGCGACACACGAACATTCCCTAGATTGAATATCAAATTGATATTGCCACTAACCGTTTTTTTCTTGATTCCATCGTGTATGCGGTCGAACAACTTCTTCCTTGTGTCGATCACTTTGTGGTTAATAAAGGTGATATGTTGTCCCTCTTTCCCATTTCTAACCTACGCCCCTTAGAAGGGGTTTACATACTTAATTATTATACGGCTCCAGACATTAATTAAGTAGAATTGTATTTTAAACATTGGCATAACACATGTTAATGGGGGTAGACGATGTATAACAAATATAAGATATTTTGAACGTTTGAGATTCAAAGATTCATTTAAATATGTATCAAAATGAATCAAGGAACAATTTAATTTATTCAAAAATGGTTCTTATATAGTTTTCCCATCAATTTATAGAAATTATTTCAATTACAAATCGAACTTCAGTTTTCCAGACATACTCATTCGTTTCACGATGTCTCTCCCAGAGGAGTCCGACTGCAAATATTAATTGTTCAGATATTAAGAATGTGTTCATTGGTTGCACAACACCTAGTTTAGTTTAAACTCTTTTTACTAATTTGTGGGATTATATTGTTCCTGAAACAATTCTTAGTCAGTAAAACCTTTAAAATTGGTTATTTTGTTTTGTATTCGAATAACAAGGGACCACATAAATCCGCTGGCGACTTTTGGACACCAAATAACTGGGGCTTGACGTTTTCATTTAAACCCAGGTTATGGTTACACCATAGAAGTCGAGACAACCGTTGAAGTATAAAAAAACCGAAAAGAATGAGGTCACAGGAGCGGAATTTTATACAGGATAATGAGGCCTAAATTGAAATTGATTCGACTTTTTTATTGAAATCCCTGTAACGGAAAAAGATTTATCACAAGTTTAGAAAAGTCGTCGGTACACACAGAACATAATGCTTGACAAACCTATTGACTATTTGACATAAGATTTTGTTTTATTTTGACTGACGAAGAGGTGTATCACTGTTATATTATTGAAAGGCATTTACTGCATGTTTTAAAGACTAATTAACACATAACAAACACTTTGCAAATACGTCAGTAAATGTAAAATTGTGTTTATGTAAGGTTTATTCGTGTTTCTTAACATGACTTTTACCTCAATTACACACCAATGATATATCTAAATCAATACGTTGAATAAATAACTGAGTCGGAAATAAAAACGTATGTTTTATAATTATCAAGGTTTAAACGAAATCCTTATTTAATTTACATGGAAAAGAGCTTTCATATGAAAAACGTTTAAGCGACATACAATATACATTGTTTTTTATTACTTCTTCAGGAAGGATCGCTTAAGATCATATCGTTCTTTACATGAAGCTTACAAAGGCCATGTTTCCTGCAACAAAACAATTTGCACTTTTGGGACATATAAATTTGCATAGGTCCTTAAGTACGAATGTCCTGAAAATCTTGTGACAAGCATATCATCAACTTTTATGTATTTACTTCAGTCTTTGATTTCGCATAACTTGACGTAAGAACGTGAAGGATTCTGTATTTAAGACACAACCGTTTCATTCATTGGCAGGTATATTGTCCTTAAGTCTATAATAAATTCATATAGTGTACTAGATGCCATTTTTTCTAAATCGAACAACTTATAGAATATTCAGTGGTTCACATATATTTTACTGTTTGAAATTATGGAATAAAACGAAAAGGACTTTATGGACTTATGCATGGCATAAAGAACGATATATTAATCAGCTTTTAACACTACCGAGCCCGGTAAACAAACACTTATTATTACAATTATTTTGATGATCTGTTATCCACGTTGTGGTGATAAAAAAAAATTTCTTTTCTGTTTTCGTTTTTACATGATAGGATGAGGTATTTCAGAGTATGATTTTACAAATCGGTCTAACCATAAACAATTAAATACATGTCACCACAAAAACATAACGTCAAATGAACAAACGCATCAAGAAAGAAAATATCGGAAAAAATGTATATATTATAAACAATTTTTCAATTCTTCTCATTTAAAGCTTGTACACAACCATTGTACTAATAGAAGTCCAGAAAGATACATGGTATATGCTATGCAAGTTGATGGTAAGCTTCGGGTTCAAGTACATTGTAGGTTTTTGACCCACGCCTAATTCATTCAATAAAAACTATTCAAATATAGAAAATAAATTATATCCAGTGAAAAAGAGCATACATTGAACTAGGGGCGACATGTTTATGTCTAGATAGTCAAGTACGGGTAATAATTACCTCGTACTTGAATACTTAATTAGAAAACAATCGAACGCGGGCCGTTTGAAAAACAAAAAAAAACAAAAAAACAAAAAACAAAAAAAACATAAATATGTAGATAAACATTTGAAAAAAAAACAACTAGAAAAATAAATTAATACAAAATGTCAACATATTCTTTGGTATTGAAGAAGTTTTAGAATTCAGATAGTAGTGAGGCAACTGGGAATTCAACAACAAAGAGGTCAGTTCACATTGTTATATATGTATGCACACTGGACGAAACGTCCTGATCTCAGAACACTCTCTTGCCAATGAACTGTCCGCGAGTCTTACTCATCCTTTAAAAATATCAAAGTTATCGTACTCTAGCTTTTACATTTTTAAGACACGCATGCTATCCAATTTCTAAATAACAACAAGTCAAGACCAATGAAAAAAAAACATATCCAAAATTCAGGGCTGTGGGACCACATGTTTCATTCATCATAGAGTCCGCGGTTACTCATTTGGCAAATTTCCCACAAACAAATGGGATTAACCCACCCCCTTGGCCTCAGAAATATGTTTCAGTCACACTTGGGGCTGTGACGGAGTCAAGCCATAACGCAGCCTCTATAGAGTGCGGGGAGACCTTTATAAACTCAACAACGGCAATAATACACGCCAAGTGGCGACATGGCAAGCCCGCTAAATAAGCTTCAGACAAAGTCAGAATATTTTCCATGTTATTGCAACACAGACATACATGGAGTTCAACAGTAAGACGAAAACTACTTATATTTAGTATGATTTATTATTTGGTAACGATCAACTTGGAAAATTAAAAAAAAATCTAACATCTCAAATTATTGTGTACTTAATTAATGTTTCAATAGTACTGTTCAAATGTTGACCTGTCAGTGTTACCTTCAGGCCTGGCTGATGTGTGTGCTACGTTGCCTTATAATTGTGAAACCGTTTTGAAAATCCTACTATGTATGATCAATACAGCCAGGACAATGTTTTCTCAGGATCGATTGATGTACTTACGTTTTGTTGAAAATCCTTGTATACATGGTAAAGTTTCAACCCGGACTAAGTTCAGTCAAAATAAGTTATATCAACAGTATTCATTTTGATATTTAACTTGTATTGTGTCCTTGACATTTGACGTACAAATCATTGCTGTGCGTTCATACCGCTTGTAGGCTCGTACTTAGGCGGGATTCCGATCGTTCAATCTTCATAAACAGACAGAAAAAAGGTACATACATTATCACTACGAAATCGTGGCTTAATAAAATCAATCGTTATTTACAGAACAGAATAGACCATTCCGAAACAATAGTTTTTCTTAAAATCCGCTTTTCTACGATCATCATAATTATCAAATCACTATTGAACCCATGGACAAATCCCGCCAAATATGAGATACTGCGATGACCGTGATAGTATGCAACTGACTGGTATGTTTTGCCTATTAACCGAAAACAGTAATCTAATATCTACAGCGTGCTTAAAAGATAAAAGAGACATTTAGAAACGTTTAAAATTATAAACATATATATATATATATATATATATATATATATATGTTATAGCACCATTACTGATGATAACATTTTACTGAAAATAATTCATCTATGCCATATTCTAACATGGCACATACTACTCTTACTGACAATATATTGTTCGATCCCTAAACATTACTGTTAGGCAGAGATAAAATATAAATGGCATGCGTAGGCAATTAAAAAGGCAATTTACTTCTATGTCCTTTTATGTTAAAATGTGTTTACACCTCAGAGGAATAATGAACCCACAAAATCAAAAACAACCAAACGTAAATAAAAAGCAAAAAAAATAAAAAACAAATGCGATAACATTAAATGTAAAAACCTGTATGCAAAACTATATTCTTTTTTAACACAGTGACTTTTCGGTAAAATTTTCTGATCCTAAACAAAACTTTACTTTTAGGCAGAGGTAAAATATTCATGTCATGCGTAGGCAATTAAAAAGGCAATTTACTTCTATGTCCTTTAATAATAACAAATGCGATAACAGTAAATATAAAAACCCGTATGCAGAACTGTATTCTTTTCAAACACAGTAAATTTTGTCATCTGGTAAAATAATTTCATGTCTCTCAAAGGTTGTTGCGATGTTACCCAAAGGTCGGATTGTGTTAAACGTTTCGGACACTATATTAAATCATTTTCTTGCTCGACATATGCTACGGGTAACCAATGTCGCATGTGTCAGGTTCAAACATGCAATTTGCATTTTTGTAATGTTATATGAAGTTACAAGAATATGACCTCACCCTACAGTTTGTGGTCCAAGTGACCCCGATTTCTGCTTGATGCCCTTATAAATACATATTAGGGACATAATATGCACGAAGTGAACAGATAAGGATGTTGCATAATTTGTCGCCCTAGTAAACGTATAAGCTAGAATTGCTAGTCCTTAGCTGAATTTATAGCTATCTCCGCCTACTGGTTATTGTCCTAATAGGCACATGAGAGGGAAATTCCAGTCCGAGCTGAACATTTACTGCTTCCGCCACCTGGTTGTCGCCCTAATAGGTATATCAGAGGAAATTTCCAGTCCTAGACGAAAACCTTTATGTTTATAATAATATATCATTTGGTTACGAACAACTTTGAAAAGCAAACAAATCGAACCTCTTAATTTATTATGTACTTAGTTAATGAATGTATCAACAGTACTATTTAACTGTTGACCTCTGAGTGTTACCTTAGGACCTGGCTGATGTGTGCACCACGTCCCCTCATAATGATGAACCTTCATGGCAAAGCCGTTTTGAAAATCCTATTATAAAATATCAAAATACAGCCAGGACAATGGTCGGTCAGGATGGATGGATGTACTCACGTTTTGTTGAAACTCATAGAATGCATTGTTCATCCCGGACTAGCTTCAGTCTAAGTAAGTTCTATCAACAGTGTTAGTTTTGATATTTAACCTGCAAGTGTGTCCTAGACATTTGACGAACACATCTGTGCTTATGCGCTAAGGGCTTTATGGTGATCCTTTATACTTGGTTAAGATACAGTTCGGGTGGAAGCACTTACAAACTTTTACCCACTCAGTGATCTTTTTCAATATCATTATTTAACATAACACAAACGCTGAGGTACCAGTCATTCAATATGTAAGCCTTTGGATATACGGTTACAATCCTGTTATCAGTCATTAATATTTTCCGTAAATGCATTAATTAGTGAGTTGTTAAATATTATTCTCTCAATCTTCATCTTTGTTATACATGTGTATGGATTGAATTTGAATGAGAGTGTCACTTTTAGGAAAAAGAACTATTGCTGTGCGTTCATACGGTATGTAGGTTCGTACGTAGGCGCGCGCCCGATTTTTCAAACTGCATAAACCGACAGGAAAAAAGGTACATACATTATCACTAAGAAATTGTTGCGTAATAAAACCTATCTGTATTAATTAGACCATTCAAAAGCAACAGTTCTTCAAATCCGCTATTCTACGATCATCGTTATTATCAAATCACTATTGAACTCTCAGACGAACCCGCCAAATATGAGATTCGGCGATGACCGTGGTATTATGCAACTGACTAGTATGTTTTGCCTCTTAAGCGGAAACATTAATCTTAAGTCTACAGCGCGCTTAAAAGACGAGAGAGACATTTAGAAACGTTTAAAATTATAAGCATAAGTATGTGTTGTGGCACCATTATTGATAATAACATTTTACTGAAAATAATTCATGTATGCCATATTCTAGCATGACACATACTACTCTTACTGACCATAACTTTTCTAAACCCTAAATAATACTTGTCCTTGAGGCCTAGGTAAAATGTTTATTTCATTTCTATGCAGCAAAAAAGTAAATATGCATCTATGTCCTTTTATATAAAAATTGTGTTTACACTCATCAGAGTATTGGATCTACAAAAATAATAAATTGGATAATATGAAATTCAAAATCAAACATTTGGAAAAACAAATTATTATTAAATCTAAAACCGTTTGGATTACAATCGATTAAACCGTCTGGTAACATACTTTTTTGTCTTCAAAATGTTGCAACGATGTAACCCAAAGGTCGGATTGCCAAACCATTTCGGACACTTTTTTAAAGCATTTTCTATAAAGATTATTGTTGTTCTTCACATATTACTGACCAAAAATGTCGCGTATATCATGCTCAAAGTGCTTGTTGGGGTGGGAGTAGAAGGGAAGGGCGACTTTGTACATGTGATATATGCCTTTCTTGTTAGAATGTTCATTATTCAGTTATAGAATTCACATTGTATACTAATACATAAAGCCTTACTCGGTAACTCGATTTTATCTAAAGTGACAACAGAGTGACCTCATCCAACTGTTTGTGGTACAAGTACCCAGAATAGGGACACACTAGTCCTGAACTTCAAGTGACATCCGCATTATGGTATTAAAATCATGCTTGTTCTGAATTAAACATATAGTGTCTATCGGCATGCCATGCGGGCTAGTAGCCATAAGGGGGCTACACTGATACGCAATTGTACATTACGTGTTACGCCTTAGTAAGCACACAATATGAACATACCGGGCATGAACTGAAATTATATTGACCTCATCCTACATTTGGTTGCTCTGATATACATACTTTAGCGATAAATAAGTCATGTAAGGAGCATCAGGTGACATTTGCCGACTGGTTGTCGTCAAAATAAGCATATATAAGGGTCAAATCTGACCTAAGCCTCACATAGTGGCCTCCTCCTTCTTGTTGTCACTCCAGAAGATACCCTTTTAACCAGGCATAATATGCCTTTAATCACATTTATATTTAACATTGTTTCTTGAAACAAAATATATTAACGTTATTTCGGTTTTAATGTTGTTTAAAGAATGATTTAAATTGTTGTTCATTTATGCTGTATGTATGTATGTATTCGCGTTTCCGATCGTTCAAACTGCATTAATGAACAGAAATCGCATATCACTAAGATGTCGTGACGTCACAAAATCTATGTTTATAAACTTATTATACCATAAAGAAACACATTGTTTTATGAAATCCGCTTTTCACCGATCATCATTATCAAATAACTTTTTAATCCTTGGACAAAATGTAGCAATATTGTCAGGGTTATTGTGTTACAGCTGTAATCTCACGGTATTAATTTACATTAAATGCAGACGCCCGGTAACCTCAAACTCTAAATGTTGTTATAAGGTTATACTATGTTCGTATTGTCCTGATTTTTCTATTTTCTATCCTGTGATAGATCCCCTCGTAGATGGGATTCTGCGATGAACGTGATATTATGCAACCGACTAGTATGTTTTGCTTATTTCAGCGATAAAATTTAGTAATCAATACTGCGCTTCAATGACGAGTGAGATATTTGAATTCGCTTCTAGTTATACACTTAATTATGTAAATATAACATATTATAACGGATGGTAGAGGTTTAATGAACATAACTTCATTGGCATATTATAGCATGGTACATTCTACTGTTACTGACAATGCATTTTCTGATCCTAAACAATACTTTACTTTTAGGCAGAGGTCAAATATTCATGTCATGGGTAGGCAATTAAAAAGGCAATTTACTTCTATGTCCTTTAATAATAACAAATGCGATAACAGTAAATATAAAAACCCGTATGCAGAACTGTATTCTTTTCAAACACAGTAAATTTCGGGCAAAAGAAAATTTTGTAATCTGGTAAAATAGTTACATGTCTCCCAAAGGTCGCAGCGATGTTACCCAAAGGTCGGATTGTGTTAAACATTTCGGACACTATATAAAGTCATTTTCTTGAAAGGTCACTGTTGCTCTTCATATGTTATGAGGAATAAATGTCGCAAGTGTCAGGTTCAACGCGGGGAAAGGGCAACCACTTCCATTTCAAACATGCAATTTATTCATTTTTTTGTTAGAATGTTTATTATATAGTGATAAAAATACCCGTGTATAACAATACATGACAGCCTAAAGCGTAAAGTCGATATTATTTATAATGTTATGTGACAAGAATGTGACCTCATCCTACAGTTTGTGGTCCAAGTTGGCACCTAATAGGTCAAATCAAGTCCTAAGTTGTGCATAAAGTCACTCCGGTTTCAGGTTGATGCCATAATATATACCTAATAGGGAAAATAATGTCCCGAACAGTACATTTAATGTACTTTGCCATGACAACGCGGCAAAGTAGTCAAAATATGGGGACAAACTGGTACTCAGCTGCACACAAAGTGTCATTGCCCAGGCACATACTAGGAACATACGAGATATGACCTTAGGCTATTTATGTGATGTTCAAAGTTGGGGAGCGGTAAATATTTATTTTTTATGAATGCAAAATATTCCTCTTTCGCTAGAATGTTCATTAAACAATAATGCCTACTTGTGCGACAACCAGTAGGCGAAAGCCACTATTTCCTGTTCAGGACTTCAGTGTCGCATTTAAGTGCATTCTAGGACGGTAACAAGAAAGCAAAGATCGCTTTATGTTCATTTCAGGATTTATATGTCTTTGTTATATTTTTACAGGGACTTGATTTACATTATGAATGCATGCATGTGCTTTAATTTTTATTTACATAAATTTTATATAAAACAAGTATAATCACAAGTTATTTGTTATTAATTAAACACTGTTTTGACATAATCATATACTGAACTATCACTCAACTAACATTCATAACGGTGTTAAGGTGTTGCACATTTTCACGACTTTATGTTTTATGTCACCAATAAATCGCGCATGCTGTTTTGTCTATAAATTGTTTGTTCGACATACCGTTAATCCTTATCCCGACTTAGGATTAACGGTGTTTAATGTGTATATTGACATCGGCTTACGGATTATTGCCCTAGTAGAAACAAACCCGCGACATGCTAGAACAAATCTGAACTGAACTGAACATAAATGGATAAACGCCATGACTGGCAGCAAAGAATTCTCATAAAACGGACATAGTAAACATCCATTAAAGATTAAGTGTTGTAGGCGATCTATATCATTCGAGTTTTAAGAACTATGTTTGGAAAAAATACAAGAATATGAGGATAATGGGGATATATAGTACATGTGGAAAATAAAAATATTGGAAATATATTGTCATAAAGTTATTAAAAACTATCGAGTATACTGGCGAGGAGGAAACAAGTCAATGATTATAAAAAAGTGTAGAAATCTAACTGTTATGCGATTTGGGTCAAGAGAAACGCGTCAGTTAGAAACTAGCAATATATGTCTGAAGATCTCAGCAAGTTGATACCAAATTCTGCAAAAACAGTGATATCTTGCCACCGACTTGTAAAGTATGGTTATATGAGCAAAAAAGTCATCTTAATAATTATTACAATACGCCTCAAAAAAAAGTGATACGTTTGGAATCGTTCCAAATTATCCAAATAAATATGTATTTCTTGTAGCACCATAACTTATGACAAAATTCTAATTAACATTACTTATTTGATATATATTATAGCATGGCAAATACTACTTTTACTAACCTATTAGGCTGAGGTTAATATTCATTTAATTTTTAGGTGATTATCATCTCCATCCTTTAATACCATTAGTGTATCCACATTTTATCAGAACATAGCATCGACATAAAATATATTATATTATAATTTATATATATGGGATTACACAAAATGTAATGAACCATATGCCAAATTATGTTTTATCAAACACAATACCTTTTGGGCAACATGCTATTTAACCATCTGATAACAAGTACATGTTTCCCAAAGGTTGCACCCATGTAACCCAAAGGTCGGATTTGTTTAAATATTCGTAGACGATTTACAATCTTTTTCTAGAAAGGTCACGGTTGCTCAACTGCTCTACACACGACAATTTCACATATACCATGTTGAAAGTTGATGGGGGGTCGACACTCTAGTTTCCTTTTACAGTTGCCTGAACTTACAAAATAGTGACCTCCACCTACTAATTGTGGTCCGCGTATCCACAAAATAGTACTAGCACCCACTGGCCGATGCCCTAGTAGACGCATGAGACGTACCTGTCCTGAATTGAACATAATGTGACATCCACGATGACTTTATGCCCTAGTGGGTTCATAAAAGGAACAAACAGAGCAAATTTAGCTGTTCATATAGTGCCATCTGCATACAAATTGTCACCCTAGTACGCACAAAATATGAACATGATATTCGTGAACTGATTGTTTATTGACCTCCGCCTACTGGGCATCACCCTGTTACGCACATGCTAGCGTTAAATGCAATAAGAATTAATATGAACCAACTGGTCTAAGGCCGGATATACATTGACATCCAGGTACTGGTTGATGGGCAGACACCTGATAGAGACATATTTGTTTATTGTGACGTCCGCCATTCCTCGTCGCACTATTATGCACATAATTGAGTCAAACGGTAACATATATTGACATCTGTCAACTGGTTGTCATCAAAGTAAGCACATAATAAGAACCTACCGTACATGAACTTAATTTTATTGACCTCCGGCTGTTGTCCAAGTTAACACATATAACACATATAAGGATATAACAGTCATGAAGTGAACAAGTTATGACCTCCACGTACTGGTTTTTGTCCTATTAAACAAATGATATCCATTTGCTATTGGTTTTGGCCCTGGTAGTCTCATGATACCAACATACTAACTATGAGCCAAAAACAGAGTGATATCAGCCTACTGACATCGCCTACTATTTATCTGCCTTGTCGGCACATAATAGGGACCTACTGGGCCATATCGGAACACATGGTGACCTCCACCAACTGGTTGTAATCCTACCAGGTGCATTGTAGGGACAAACTAGACATACTGTAATCATATAGTGAACTACGCCTACTGCTTGTCGCCATAGTAGGCGAAAGAAAACGACATACTAGTCCTGTCTAAAATAATTGACCTCCGCCTACTGGTTGTTACACTAACTGGCACAAAATAGGAAAATACTTCGATTAAAGAAAAAAAAAGGTGAGACTTTCGCCAACCGGTTTTCATCTTCGTAGACGCAAAACAGCGACCGAATAGACATGATAGTGATCGCCCCTACTATTTTTTCAATAGAAAGCAAATAATATGGACGGACTATTTCGAGACTATAAGGCAAATTATAGAAACATCATAGACGTGAAATGTTCATTATGACCTGCTTGTGGTTCTTGCACTAATAAGCACCCAAAAGGGCTAAGCGGAACAAGAATGACCTTCTGCTACTGGTTAGCGCTCTTGCCATAGAAGGGATATTTTAGGGACATTATTGGTTTGAACTAAACACACAGTGACATTTGCCAACTTGTTATTTCCCTAGGACGAACAAAACAGGGACATATCGGAGCTGAACTTAACATAAAGCGATCTCTGTCTATTGGCTGCCACACTTGAAGGCACGAAAGAGCGACATACACACGCCCTGAGCCGAACTGGACATAGTTATTTTTGCCTACATTTCGTTGAACTTGTCAGCACTAAAAACGATATACGAGCTTCACACATACTTCTGCATAAAACATTTCAACATAACTTCTTTGGTTTAGTATAGCATGACACGTACTACTGTTACTGACCACAGAGTTTCTGAGACCTTAACAATACTTTTAGGCAGAGGTTAAATATTCATGTCATGTCTAGGAAGTTAAATATCAGATATAACTTTATGTCCAGTTATATAAAAATGCATTTACACAGCATTAGAACCATGAATTTACAACGACAAAAATATAAAACACAATAAAAATAAGAAATGCGATCACATTACATGTAAAAACTCGTATGCAAAACTATATTCTTTTTAAACACAAAACTTACTTTCGGAAAACAGAAGATTTGACCATCTGGTAACATCATTTCATGTCTTTCAAAGGTTGCAACAATATTACCAAAAGATCGGATTTGTTTATAATATATTTTAGACATAATACAAAAATCACATAAATAACCAGCCTGTGCTGAACACAAAATGATCTCCCTACTGGTTGATACACGAGATGGCATATATCTTAAACCGCAGCATACTACTTGTCGCTCGAATAGGAACATAATAGCGGCATTCTATTCCTGAATAGAAGACCAGAAGACCTCAGCCAACTAGTTGTCGAAATTTTGGGATCATAAAAGGGACTTTTCATTCTTGGGACAAAACAAGTACAAGTCTTTACCTGAAAAAACATTCACTGAGCCTAAGGAGAGTATATAAAGACCTCATACTTCTGATTGTTGCCATAGTTTACTCATTATAGAGAGTTACTAGACGTGAACTGGGCATAAAGTGACATCAAACTACTGGTTATCGCACTAATAGACACATAATTGTGACGTACTTGACCTAAAGTGAATATGCAGTGACCTCCGCATGTCCTAGTGCCCTAGTGGGCATAAATAAGGTCATCATTCAAGTTCAAACATTAGCAGACAATACTGATTAATACGCAATTATCTTTATCATTGGAACATACTGGGCCTGAGTAAACGTATAATAGCTTGCACGTACCGATTGTCGCCCTCATGTGCACATTTAGTGAATCAGCCTTCTGGTAGTCTCTCTGTTCGGCACAAATAAAGACATACCAGACCTGATTTGATCGCATAAATTTGACCGCCGCCTAATGGTTGTCGTCCTAGTTTACACATATAGTAACCTCCGCCAGCTGGTAGTCAACCCAATAGACACATGTTATGAACGTATGAAGCTTGAGGTGAACCTTTGAAGATCACCGCCTGCTTGTTGTCGATCTAATACTACTAGGAACATAACAGGGACCATACTAGTCATGAGTTTAACACATAGTTACCTCAACAAACTAATTGTCGACCTTTTAGATACAGACTAGGGACGAAACCTCATGTGAACTAAGCTATGTGTTCTTTACATTTTGTTTCGAAATTATATACCAATTGGATGGATTACATGTAACTTCGAATTATTTTTTCAGCCGCGTACATACTAAGACGTTTTTAATCATATATACAGTCGAACCACGTTGGCATGACATTTTCATTAACAGATGTAGAGCAACATTAAGGAAATACTAAAAAAAGCTTGTTAATAATGTCAAACGTATTTTGACAAATACAACCTTTGGGTAACATCTTTGCGACCTTTGGGAGACATTGAAAATTTTCACCAGAAGGTCATTTCTTCTTCTCGCTAATAGTCAATGCGCGTTTAATAATAATATATTATTGCTAACGTATTTTTATGTAACATGTTTTATTATCCCAGTTGTTATTTGATAAATATATTTGAGTTTTGTTTTGTTTTTGAACCAACGTTCTGATGAAGTGGCTACACGCGTTTTGATTCGGACGGAGAATTGATTTTTGCTTTTTTAATTTGCTAGATATCACACCTTATTAATTCTTTACTTAGGACTTTTAAATAAGGCATCGTTTATTGTAACAGTCGAACCCCGTTGACAGACATTTTCATTAACAGATGTAGAGCAACATTAAGGAAATACTCAAAAAATGCTTGTTAATAATGTGAAACGTATTTTGACAAATACAACCTTTGGGTAACATCGTTGAGACCTTTGGGAGACATTGAAAAGTTTCATCAGAAGGTCATTTCTTCTTCTCGCTAATAGACAATGCGCGTTTAATAATAATATATTATTGCTAACGTATTTTTATGTAACATGTTTTATTATCCCAGTTGTTATTCGATAAATATATCTGAGTTTTGTTTTGTTTTTGAACCAACGTTCTGATGAAAAGGTTACACGCGTTTTGATTCGGACGGAGAATTGATTTTTGCTTTTTTAATTTGCAAGATATCACACCTTATTAATTCCTTACTTAGGACTTTTAAATAAGGCATCGTTTATTGTAACAAACAGATATGAATAACATGGTACTTCAAATTAAATTTCTTTGACGCGTACCAAATAAGACATTTATAAATATACAATCGAAACCCGTTGTCTCGATATATCAGGGACTGGCCATAATACTTCGAGCCTCGCGAATATTGAGCCAAGCGGTATTGCGTATTGTATGTGTATATTTATACGTTAAAGAAATACTTGTTAACCTCGTTTGTTGTTTGCTACGTTATCTCCTAAAGACCTATTATTACCGTGTGCATATCGTACAGTTCACACTATGACAATTTTGATAATATGAAATAATTTGATTTTTTTTTAAATTTATTTACGCAATGAAATTATATAAACCCATCCATAGAAAACATAAACAACTAATCTAATTACTAAGTTAGTATGAATACGTGTGAATAGCTTAGGTTGTACCGAGTCCTCTCAAGATTGCTCAACATTTGACAGTTGTATTAATTCTTCCATTTGGAGAAACCTTCAGCGCAATAATTGTATCTGAAGACGCCTGATCAAAACACAATCAGATTTATACCTGTACTGGCATTACCATTAAAACGCTCAATAGATGAGTTTGGACATACATAAATGTGACATAATGCAAATGTTACGAAAGTTGAATTGGAGATGTTAATCAAACGTGTTTATGATCAATGCGTACTTTGTTGGTTTCGAAATGTTAATAATAGTAAAAAGCTAGAAACGTATGTCCTCATGAAAATAAGTGTTGTATGTGAGTCCAATCTCAACTATATTAATATAATCAAACATAGAATAGCATGTATCATTCTATTAAACTTACACAGTGGGCGATTTGTTAAACACGATATCCGCGTGCACGTTCTTATCAATGAGATATTTATGTCAAATTTGGTCTTATACATGTATTCAACAATATTCAACCCCTATATTTTCATCAGGCATGTTATTTACAAACTTAGATAATTGTGTAAATGGAAAAGTTAATGATAACTTAGATTTATCTGGTTCATTTTTTAGATATTTAACAACATATTTTTTTATGATGAATATTTACATTTGTGTTTGTATATACATTACTTGTTCACCGTCTTTAAATTGTATTATGTATAATAGCAATGACATTTTTATGTTTATGCTAATAAAACTTAAACTTGACTCTGACATACTTTTAACGTCTGTATTCGTACCAGCTAAAGACAGAAATTAAAGTGAAAGCATGTTTGCTCAAACTGTTAAACCATTTAAATATGATAATGATTATAATACCAATCAAGCAAAATTAATCGATCAGCGCCTCGGCTTAGCCAAGCAAACAAATCAAGGTGTGAAAACTGACATCGAGTAATACAAACAAAACAAAATGTTTACTGTTTACTAGAGACCGCAAAATGACATCGAGCGTTGAGAAATATTTAACCTCAAAATACCAAGCTAAAAAAACAAACACTTTAAACCTTGTTCGAGCCAACGAGGAACATAATAGCGACATTCTATGCCTGAATAGAAGACAGGGAGACCTCAGCCAACTGGTTGTCGAAATTTTGGAATCATAAAAAGACATTTTTTGTCTTGAACAAAACTTGTACGAGTCTTTACCTTAAACAACCTTAATAAACAGTGGTCTTCACCATGTCACGGCGCCGTATTAAAACACCCTGAGTCTGAGCAGAGTATATAATGACCTCATACTTCTGAGTATTGCCATAGTTTACTCATTATAGGGAGTAACTAGACGTGAACTGGGCATAAAGTGACCTCAGACTACTTGGTTTCGCACTAGTAGAAACATAATTGAGACGTCCTTGACCTAAAGTGATTATGCAGTGACCTCCGCATAACCTAATGCCCTAGCGGGCATTAATAAGGTCATCAACCAGGCTCAAATGTCGCAGGCCATCTTTATTATTGGAACATACTGGGCCTGAGTAAACGTATAATGGCCTGCACGTACCGATTGTCGCCCTCAAGTGCACATTTAGTGAATCAGCCTACTGGTAGTCTCTCTGTTCGGCACAAATAAAGACATACCAGACCTGATTTGATCGCATAAATATTGACCGCCGCCTACTGGTTGTCGCCCAGGTATGGATTCAATAAGGACATATTATGAGTCCTGAACTGAACAAAGAATGATATCCGCCTATTTTTACCGTTCTAGAAGACACAGAATATGAATATACTTGGCTTGAATTAAACAAATTGTTGAGAAGAAATATAGTTGGAACATACTAGGTTGAACTGATCATACAGTGTAATCCTGGTTATGCCTGACGCCCTTGCATATGCATAAAAGAGACTTACTAGTCCTAAACTGAATGTATAGTGACTTCCGGCATGACCTTGGACCATAGTTTATACTCATTCGGAGCTCCTCGGCCATTTTTTTCAAAAACAACCTCGGATGTATTTGAACGGTTTACATACTAAAAAAGAGGTACGTTTACGTCCGCTGCAAGTAGATCGCGTAGTGATTTTATTTAGTAGTTAAACTTTATGACTTTACTCTTGGAAATCTTAATTATGTTTGCAATAATATACTTCAATGACAATCAGTTTAAACTTAGATCAGTAAACACAATTCTAAAACACTACATTTCTAAAATGATTTAATTAAAAAAATACGAACTACTTTAACTGATGTACCGACAAACATCCGCGGTTGTTTTCAATAAAAATGGCCGAGGAGTTCCGAATGAGCTTATACTAAGCCTAATCTGAACAAATGGTGACCGCCGCCTACTGGCTGTTGTCCTAGTTTACACATATAAGGGAAATACTAGACATGAACTGCATGTACTAAGGCCATAACCCGGGGCCCTTGTTGGCACATATTAGGGACACAAATAACCTGGGCAGAAGGCTGTAAATATAGTAACCTCCGCCAGCTGGTAGTCCACCCAATAGCCACATGTTATGAACGTATGAAGCTTGAGGTGAACCTTTGAAGATCACCGCCTGCTTGTTGTCGATCTAATACTACTAGGCACGCAACAGGGACCATACTAGTCATGAGTTTAACACATAGTTACCTCAACAAACTAATTATCGATGTTTTAAGACAAAGACTAGGGACGAGACCTCATGTGAACTAAGTTATGTGTTCTTTACATTTTGTTTCGAAATTATATACCAATTGGATGGATTACGTGTAACTTCGAATTATTTTTTCAGCCGCGTACATACTAAGACGTTTTTAATCATATATACAGTCGAACCACGTTGGCATGACATTTTCATCAACAGATGTAGAGCAACATTAAGGAAATACTAAAAAAAGCTTGTTAATAATGTCAAACGTATTTTGACAAATACAACCTTTGGGTAACATCTTTGCGACCTTTGGGAGACATTGAAAATTTTCACCAGAAGGTCATTTCTTCTTCTCGCTAATAGTCAATGCGCGTTTAATAATAATATATTATTGCTAACGTATTTTTATGTAACATGTTTTATTATCCCAGTTGTTATTTGATAAATATATTTGAGTTTTGTTTTGTTTTTGAACCAACGTTCTGATGAAGTGGCTACACGCGTTTTGATTCGGACGGAGAATTGATTTTTGCTTTTTTAATTTGCTAGATATCACACCTTATTAATTCTTTACTTAGGACTTTTAAATAAGGCATCGTTTATTGTAACAGTCGAACCCCGTTGACAGACATTTTCATTAACAGATGTAGAGCAACATTAAGGAAATACTCAAAAAATGCTTGTTAATAATGTGAAACGTATTTTGACAAATACAACCTTTGGGTAACATCGTTGAGACCTTTGGGAGACATTGAAAAGTTTCATCAGAAGGTCATTTCTTCTTCTCGCTAATAGACAATGCGCGTTTAATAATAATATATTATTGCTAACGTATTTTTATGTAACATGTTTTATTATCCCAGTTGTTATTCGATAAATATATCTGAGTTTTGTTTTGTTTTTGAACCAACGTTCTGATGAAAAGGTTACACGCGTTTTGATTCGGACGGAGAATTGATTTTTGCTTTTTTAATTTGCAAGATATCACACCTTATTAATTCCTTACTTAGGACTTTTAAATAAGGCATCGTTTATTGTAACAAACAGATATGAATAACATGGTACTTCAAATTAAATTTCTTTGACGCGTACCAAATAAGACATTTATAAATATACAATCGAAACCCGTTGTCTCGATATATCAGGGACTGGCCATAATACTTCGAGCCTCGCGAATATTGAGCCAAGCGGTATTGCGTATTGTATGTGTATATTTATACGTTAAAGAAATACTTGTTAACCTCGTTTGTTGTTTGCTACGTTATCTCCTAAAGACCTATTATTACCGTGTGCATATCGTACAGTTCACACTATGACAATTTTGATAATATGAAATAATTTGATTTTTTTTAAATTTATTTACGCAATGAAATTATATAAACCCATCCATAGAATACATAAACAACTAATCTAATTACTAAGTTAGTATGAATACGTGTGAATAGCTTAGGTTGTACCGAGTCCTCTCAAGATTGCTCAACATTTGACAGTTGTATTAATTCTTCCATTTGGAGAAACCTTCAGCGCAATAATTGTATCTGAAGACGCCTGATCAAAACACAATCAGATTTATACCTGTACTGGCATTACCATTAAAACGCTCAATAGATGAGTTTGGACATACATAAATGTGACATAATGCAAATGTTACGAAAGTTGAATTGGAGATGTTAATCAAACGTGTTTATGATCAATGCGTACTTTGTTGGTTTCGAAATGTTAATAATAGTAAAAAGCTAGAAACGTATGTCCTTATGAAAATAAGTGTTGTATGTGAGTCCAATCTCAACTATATTAATATAATCAAACATAGAATAGCATGTATCATTCTATTAAACTTACACAGTGGGCGATTTGTTAAACACGATATCCGCGTGCACGTTCTTATCAATGAGATATTTATGTCAAATTTGGTCTTATACATGTATTCAACAATATTCAACCCCTATATTTTCATCAGGCATGTTATTTACAAACTTAGATAATTGTGTAAATGGAAAAGTTAATGATAACTTAGATTTATCTGGTTCATTTTTTAGATATTTAACAACATATTTTTTTATGATGAATATTTACATTTGTGTTTGTATATACATTACTTGTTCACCGTCTTTAAATTGTATTATGTATAATAGCAATGGCATTTTTATGTTTATGCTAATAAAACTTAAACTTGACTCTGACATACTTTTAACGTCTGTATTCGTACCAGCTAAAGACAGAAATTAAAGTGAAAGCATGTTTGCTCAAACTGTTAAACCATTTAAATATGATAATGATTATAATACCAATCAAGCAAAATTAATCGATCAGCGCCTCGGCTTAGCCAAGCAAACAAATCAAGGTGTGAAAACTGACATCGAGTAATACAAACAAAACAAAATGTTTACTGTTTACTAGAGACCGCAAAATGACATCGAGCGTTGAGAAATATTTAACCTCAAAATACCAAGCTAAAAAAACAAACACTTTAAACCTTGTTCGAGCCAACGAGGATATCGAACCTTGCGATACCGAGACACCGAGTTTCGACTGTAATCGAATATGATTTCATTGGCATCAGTGGCCGATCTGCCGAGATGAAAACCTATCATATTTATCATTTTGTCACTTCCGATTGCACTTAAGTTTGGGTCGCAATTTTTACACCTTACTAAATATATTGTTTAACGCTATGCGTCTAGAATTTTTATATTCACTCGCGTTACCACGCGCCAAGAAGGCAAGTATCTTAAACAATAGCGTATTGGTTGTCGCCAGAGTAGGAACATAATAGCGACATTCTATGCCTGAATAGAAGACAGGGAGACCTCAGCCAACTGGTTGTCGAAATTTTGGAATCATAAAAAGACATTTTCTGTCTTGAACAAAACTTGTACGAGTCTTTACCTTAAAAAACCTTAATAAACAGTGGTCTTCACCATGTCACGGCGCCGTATTAAAACACCCTGAGTCTGAGCAGAGTATATAATGACCTCATACTTCTGAGTATTGCCATAGTTTACTCATTATAGGGAGTAACTAGACGTGAACTGGGCATAAAGTGACCTCAGACTACTTGTTTTCGCACTAGTAGAAACATAATTGAGACGTCCTTGACCTAAAGTGATTATGCAGTGACCTCCGCATAACCTAGTGCCCTAGCGGGCATTAATAAGGTCATCAACCAGGCTCAAATGTCGCAGGCCATCTTTATTATTGGAACATACTGGGCCTGAGTAAACGTATAATGGCCTGCACGTACCGATTGTCGCCCTCACGTGCACATTTAGTGAATCAGCCTACTGGTAGTCTCTCTGTTCGGCACAAATAAAGACATACCAGACCTGATTTGATCGCATAAATATTGACCGCCGCCTACAGGTTGTCGCCCAGGTATGGATTCAATAAGGACATATTATGAGTCCTGAACTGAACAAAGAATGATATCCGCCTAATTTTACCGTTCTAGAAGACACAGTATATGAATATACTTGGCTTGAATTAAACAAATTGTTGAGAAGAAATATAGTTGGAACATACTAGGTTGAACTGATCATACAGTGTAATCCTGGTTATGCCTGACGCCCTTGCATATGCATAAAAGAGACTTACTAGTCCTAAACTGAATGTATAGTGACTTCCGGCATGACCTTGGACCATAGCTTATACTCATTTGGAGCTCCTCGGCCATTTTTTTTTAAAAACAACCTCGGATGTATTTGAACGGTTTACATACTAAAAAAGAGGTACGTTTACGTCCGCTGCAAGTAGATCGCGTAGTGATTTTATTTAGTAGTTAAACTTTATGACTTTACTCTTGGAAATCTTAATTATGTTTGCAATAATATACTTCAATGACAATCAGTTTAAACTT
The DNA here is from genome assembly GCF_026914265.1 of Mya arenaria. NCBI lineage: Eukaryota > Metazoa > Mollusca > Bivalvia > Myida > Myidae > Mya > Mya arenaria. The sequence continues at coordinate 25,072,665 of NC_069137.1, forward strand.
AGATCAGTAAACACAATTCTAAAACACTACATTTCTAAAATGATTTAATTAAAAAAATACGAACTACTTTAACTGATGTACCGACAAACATCCGCGGTTGTTTTCAATAAAAATGGCCGAGGAGTTCCGAATGAGCTTATACTAAGCCTAATCTGAACAAATGGTGACCGCCGCCTACTGGCTGTTGTCCTAGTTTACACATATAAGGGAAATACTAGACATGAACTGCATGTACTAAGGCCATAACCCGGGGCCCTTGTTGGCACATATTAGGGACACAAATAACCTTGGGCAGAAGGCTGTAAATATAGTAACCTCCGCCAGCTGGTAGTCCACCCAATAGCCACATGTTATGAACGTATGAAGCTTGAGGTGAACCTTTGAAGATCACCGCCTGCTTGTTGTCGATCTAATACTACTAGGCACGCAACAGGGACCATACTAGTCATGAGTTTAACACATAGTTACCTCAACAAACTAATTATCGATGTTTTAAGACAAAGACTAGGGACGAGACCTCATGTGAACTAAGTTATGTGTTCTTTACATTTTGTTTCGAAATTATATACCAATTGAATGGATAACATGTAACATCGAATTATTTTTTTAAGCCGCGTAACAAATAAGACGTTTTTAATTATATATACAGTCGAACCCCGTTGGCATGACACTTTCATTAACAGATGTTGAGCAACATTAAGGAAATACTCAAACAATGCTTGTTAATAATATCAAACGTATTTTGACAAATACAACCTTTGGGTAACATCGTTGCGACCTTTGGGAGACATTGAAAAGTTTCATCAGACGGTCATTTCTTCTTCTCGCTAATAGTCAATGCGCGTTTAATAATAATATATTATTGCTAACGTATTTTTATGTTACATGTTTTATTATCCCAGTTGTTATTCGATAAATATATCTGAGTTTTGTTATGTTTTTGAACCAACGTTCTGATGAAAAGGCTACACGCGTTTTGATTCGGACGGAGAATTGATTTTTGCTTTTTTAATTTGCAAGATATCACACCTTATTAATTCCTTACTTAGGACTTTTAAATAAGGCATCGTTTATTGTAACAAACAAATATGAATAACATGGTACTTCAAATTAAATTTCTTTGACGCGTACCAAATAAGACATTTATAAATATACAATCGAAACCCGTTGTCTCGATATATCAGGGACTGGCCATAATACTTCGAGCCTCGCGAATATTGAGCCAAGCGGTATTGCGTATTGTATGTGTATATTTATACGTTAAAGAAATACTTGTTAACCTCGTTTGTTGTTTGCTACGTTATCTCCTAAAGACCTATTATTACCGTGTGCATATCGTACAGTTCACAATATGACAAATTTGATAATATGAAATAATTTGATTTTTTTTTAAATTTATTTACGCAATGAAATTATATAAACCCATCCATAGAAGACAAAAAACAACTAATCTAATTACTAAGTTAGTAGGAATACGTGTGAATAGCTTAGGTTGTACCGAGTCCTCTCAAGATTGCTTAACATTTGACAGTTGTATTAATTCTTCCATTTGGAGAAACCTTCAGCGCAATAATTGTATCTGAAGACGCCTGATCAAAACACAATCAGATTTATACCTGTACTGGCATTACCATTAAAACGCACAATAGATGAGTTTGGACATACATAAATGTGACATAATGCAAATGTTACGAAAGTTGAATTGGAGATGTTAATCAAACGTGTTTATGATCAATGCGTACTTTGTTGGTTTCAAAATGTTAATAATAGTAAAAAGCTAGAAACGTATGTCCTTATGAAAATAAGTGTTGTATGTGAGTCCAATCTTAACTATATTAATATAATCAAACATAGAATAGCATGTATCATTCTATTAAACTTACACAGTGGGCGATTTGTTAAACACGAAATCCGCGTGCACGTTCTTATCAATGAGATATTTATGTCAAATTTGGTCTTATACATGTATTCAACAATATTCAACCCCTATATTTTCATCAGGCATGTTATTTACAAACTTAGATAATTGTGTAAATGGAAAAGTTAATGATAACTTAGATTTATCTGGTTCATTTTTTAGATATTTAACAACATAATTTGTTTATGATTAAATTTACATTTGTGTTTGTATATACATTACTTGTTCACCGTCTTTAAATTGTATTATGTATAATAGCAATGTCATTTTTATGTTTATGCTAATAAAACTTAAACTTGACTCTGACATACTTTTAACGTCTGTATTCGTACCAGCTAAAGACAGAAATTAAAGTGAAAGCATGTTTGCTCAAACTGTTAAACCATTTAAATATGATAATGATTATAATACCAATCAAGCAAAATTAATCGATCAGCGCCTCGGCTTAGCCAAGCAAACAAATCAAGGTGTGAAAACTGACATCGAGTAATACAAACAAAACAAAATGTTTACTGTTTACTAGAGACCGCAAAATGACATCGAGCGTTGAGAAATATTTAACCTCAAAATATCAGGGTAACCGATCGAATTTCGTATGAACATATTGAAAAAAACAAACACTTTAAATCGTGTTCGAGCCAACGAGGATATCGAGCCTTGCGATACCGAGACATCGAGTTTCGACTGTAATCGAATATTAATTCATTGGCATGAGTGGCCGATCTGCCGAGATGAAAACCTATCATATTTATCATTTTGTCACTTCCGATTGCACTTAAGTTGGGTCGCAATTTTTACACCTTACTTAATATATTGCTTAACGCTATGCCTCTATATTTTTTTTATATTCACTCGCGGTACCACGCGTTCTGTTATGTTATATATTGGTGTTATTATTACCCTCTCCTAATGACTCCGGGTATTCTGCGTTATCTAACACTATGTTTTACAATTTGAGCAAATTTGGCGGAACTAATTTCAAATGAATTCTTAAAATAAAACGCCATTAACATATTGATGCCGGGGCTCTTTCGCTATAGAAGATATAAAATTCTTAAGTTCTGTTTCCGAGATTATCCCATCTAGCGACTCATACGCCTTAAAAGGCACTTTTTGTTTTAATTTTTCGCAGCACCAAAAGGTTTCTAAAATGCTTATACAACTCATCTATAGATAAGCCTTCTGAGCTGAGTATACTTTTCTTGTACTGAGTTTTCATTTTTTCCCCAAACTGTTTTGTTTTTGTTATTGCCATGTTAGCAATTCTACACCCTCAATTTATGCTATTATTGTTATTGTTATTATTATTATTATTATTATTATTATTATTATTATTATTATTATTATTATTAAACGCGGTTAATCGTTACTGTGCGACTGAAGTAAATTTAAGAATGAATTACGTTAATCGTTATCACACGCAATGTGTATACTGGTGATATCCAATTGATCAAGTACTTGAATTCCTGTTTGTAAACAAATACCTTATAAACATATTGTTATTGCCGAGTGGTCATAGAATTGTGTGGAAAGAAGTATTTCAAAGTTGCTCAAAAGAGAGAAATATCGATAGTTAATGAAAAAAATTACCGGGTTATTTGCTTTAGTTTTATTGAAAGTAAAGTCGTTTATTTTACTATCCTTACTAGTAACGTTTTTCCGTGGTTGTAGGAACATTTGTCAACATTTGTTCGAATTGCTCGTTGTCAATATTATTATCAGTTTCAGTTTATTGGCAATATCAGCAAATACATGCTTTTGGCCAAAATTAACATCAAATATCACATAGATGGCCACAAAAAAGAAATGAGAAAATTATCAACATACAAACATATAAGTATTTGATAACTATAATTTTAGGCTACACATGGTTACTCACACATGCTCATATTCACACATATAAGATACATACATATATTAATACAATCAAAAATGCTTCTGTATGTAATCAAAACTTATGAATGTCACGTAACAGAGTTACGTATAGAATGTGACGAAATACGTTATATTTAAGATATAATTAAGATTTAATTAAATGGATATGTGTCTTCATACTGTATGTTTAGTAATGTAGGGCATATTTGATTGTCATTTGAATATGAAAGTGGTTGACAGCCGACTTGGTACAAATGTACAAAATGGACATGTTAATTACAAAAACGTGTATTCCTTGGGTTGTAAAGCTGTCATATTCAGACCACAAATTAGTATAAGAGAGATGATTTTGGATGTAAAGAGACAGAGGGTTAGGCAAGGCAAGGAACGCGGCATTGGGTCCTTAATGGACGGCAGTTAGGATGTGGAATTACCTTAAATGTCATGCTGTATTATATACTGATTATTATACTTAGAAAGAACGTTGAACAATAAGGACTTAGAACACTTGAACAGTTGTTGGTTGGTTACTGAACGAACTATCACGAAAGTTAAGTCAACGGTGGCATTACGTGACACGTAAGCCAATTTCATCCGCCATGCGGCCGTTTAAATTGCAATTTAATTCAAGTATATAATCAGTGCTATATATTTCGATTTCCTGTTTAGTTTTACAATTTGTATGCCTTTCAATAATCGTAATATTATCTTTAACACTTTCCTTAAAATAAATGGAGAAACATCCACTATAACGATTTTTGTTTGTATTTTTATTGGAGGTACACCATTTGTGATAAAATAGCAACAGATAAACATGAAAAAATGGAATATAAGACTGATTGTTTGTTGTTTGTTTTAATCATATATTTTGCAGTGCGTTTTTCAATTAATTATTTGAATACGACTTCTAAGCTTGTCAATTATTGATTAACAAAGACATCAAAACAATCTTGAAAAACTGCAAACTTTCCATTATTTTTTTTTTAACGACGCCGGCCATTAATTTGTGTCATTATAACTTCTTTAATTATAAACAATGGGCGAGAGATTTGAGTAATAAACGCTTAAACCAAGCTGACTTAAAATAGACCGCTTGTGAAAATACCCATCACAAGACGGTAGGCGGATTGAAATAACAAGACCGACCAATCAACGATCCGAATCCGCTACAGAGATAAGCACCCTCTATTGAAAAATGTACTGGACGCGTGGCTTCTGTAAACACCAACGGGGTTTAATGGTCTTATCCGATAAATCAATACTCAACCGCATGCTACAAATGCATTTGCGTTTACGTTTGGAGAGGAATTATAAGCAAGATATTAGTATGATTTTTTTTTCAATTGCTAAAGTGAATTTGATGTTAAACGATGTTAATGTCATTTCTGCACACGTTTTTGTTTTTGATTCTAAAAATTGATATGGTTTCCGTTAATGTAGGTCTAATACATTTAACTTAAACATAAAATATTACTATGAGGCATTCATTTAGATAACGCTACAAAACAATTATGTTTTATTCATTGTAATGTCCCAAGGCCTATTTCAAGCCTTCTGTAATGAAAATTGATCCCCGACCCGAAACTCGTGTGAATAACTTCTGGGTATTGATCTTTATTTCAATTGTCTTGTGTTCCCTATTTTTACATAACATTTATTCAGCATTAAATGGTGTAAAAATAAGCACTAGTAACTCTGCAATATATGGTGAACTAGGACGGTACCCTCTGTATTTTACTAGACATGTAAGAATTGTAAAATATTTTCTTAAACGGATTAATTTAAAACAGACAGTTCCTTTTTATACAAAATATTGCAAAGCCTTCGATACGATGCGGAAAATAACGCAAATTCAAACAAGTGGTGTTCTAATGTACGCACACATATCCGGAGTCGATTTATATTGATTATTTTATTCCTTTTTAGAAGAAGATTAATCGACTCATTTATTGGACATTGGAAAACTTATATAAACTCATTAAGTTCATTAGTGTTATACAGAGAACTACAATTCACTATTCATATGTCATCGTATATAGATAAATTGTATAGCTATAGACTTAGGAATATTATTGCTAGATTTAGATTGTCTTCTCATATGTTAAATATTGAAAAAGGCAGATATGTTAATATTGAAAGAAATCAACGTAAATGTATTTTATGTGTTCATAATGATATCGAAGATGAATATCACTTTGTTTTGATTTGTCCGAAATATAATGGCATAAGGAAAAAAATATAACTAAATTTGACTATGCAAGACCAAGCATGTTTAAATTCATTCAATTATTAAACTCGGAAAACGCTTCATGTCTACGAAAACTAGCTTTGTATTCCAAACATACTTTTAAGCTACGATATACTGCTTTGAATAATAATGCTTAATTTTTAACATGTTGAAATCATTGATAGTTTATATATGTATAATGCACTCTCGCACCTATCAACTATTGCCATGCAATGTGTTATGTTATTGTAACAACGATGAACTGTAAATGTTAAAGTTAACAATAAATGTTCTGTTCTGGTCAATGATATATAACGTTCAAAGACAAAATGCAAAAACCTATGAAACAAATCATCGTGATATCATTATAACCATCATGCACGCTTAATTGTGTGATTAACTTGGTTGATAATTTCCTTTTACTCTTTTATTCTTTCGATTTTTGAGTAATTTTTAAAAATTATGTCAATGATAAAAAAATCATTTAAAACGTGTTATACATTAAACTATATATAGTTTGTTTGTTTATGTGTGTGTATTCTATATTTTTGTTTTGTATTCATATTCATAATATAACGATGAGCTTTTTATGTTTAAGTAAAAAATAAACTTTCTGTTCTGATCTTTTCTATCAATAGAGAAGTATACTATACATCATAGTATCAAATTCTTAACATAATAATGTTCTCGATCGTAACAAAGATGCATACTATAAATATTTACTAACTTGGCATATTTTTTTCCGCTGTCTGAGGAAAAGGGGTAATACATTTTGATTGGTTGGCCAAAAGCAAAAATATGGTTTACAGCAATGTTTTCGTAGATTATGATGTTTTTGACATACAAAATGATATTCATCTCGATGACATTCATATTACAAAAGCTACATATTCTATATTTTCTTGGAAAGTGATGCTGTCTTCCTGTCTCGATTAAAAGGTCATGTGAGGAAATGTTGTAACGACCGTTCTATATTTATTCAAGTGCATACTATTTAGATATTTTCATGCTTGAGTTCATTTTTATACCAGCGACATGTTTCTAGTCTGTTCGATTCATTAATATCTGCATTCCATATATGTCAATTATTCTTTGTCATATTATTTCGATCAAAATCAAAATTGAATGTAAAATATAGGGATGGCAACGAGTAGTAAAGTTAATACTCGAGTACTCGGACGATCGTTCGATCGAATACCCGGGTACTCGGTTACTCGGAAAAATTGAATATGTGTTCGCAAAGACAAGATTGTGTATACATGTATCGTTAATGACGTATATTGCGCGTTGGTCGTATTATTGGTCATTTTCACCTATAAAGTAAACTTTCATTACGTATTTTAACAAAAAATGATATAAAAAGAAAACAAATGTTGTTTCAGGCTTTTAATTTGTCTTATTCGTTTCATTTTATACATTATACGTATTCATTTTATTTGCACCGCAGAAATGAACAACAATCAGAATTACAATGAACGAAAATTAATAGCATACATAAAAATAGTGAACGAAATTCAATACGAAGTTCAGTTGTTTAGTTGTTCACTCTACATTTTTTTTTAAATGATAACTTTTTGTACTGTGTAATTGTTGTTAACCTCATTAATATTCATAATTCTTGATTTAAAATATCAACCAATCAATTGTGATAATCATTGCAAAAATAATTAAAATACGCCCATTAAGAAATCAATCCTCGTAACATTCGATACTCTTTCGCTCGTTAGCGTCCATTGTTTGGTGAAAGGTCTCTAATTGGTATACAATAGAATTGTGCAGGTGAAAGTACCTCCATCAAAACTTCGCTAATTGACATCAGTGCTAATTTGAAATAGAGGTCCTTTGTTGACAGTTTGCAACTATCACAACACTTGTCAACTAATTGACTGAGGTCAATTGTGTACACAGCGGGGATTAGAGGGACGGTAAATTGTCCGCTTGGCAAATAACCAGATCTGATATTTTGTCTGTAAATCTTGAATTTGGTGATTTTTATAGATTTCCGAGTACTCGAGTAGTGATTTGGTACTCGAGTACTCGGACGTTCGATCGAGTACTCAAGTCCTCGGGTACTCGTTGCCATCCCTAGTAAAATATCAATAAATCGTAGACTTGCCTTTTTGAAATTGATTTTAAATAGTTCTATTAAGACTGCTCCAAGCCAATCTTTTAAGAAATATTTGAGAATTAAAGTTCGAAAAATGAAGGTACTAATAATCTTCCCTAAATGGATCTGGGATATTCTCCTGTGGTAAAGATGCGATTTAATAGTTTCAATAGAAACGGTGATATATCTGTAAATATGGTTTTATAGATTTCAGCATTACAGCTTCATTAACCTGCCAAAATGACCTTTTTATCAAGATTGTCATCGCAAATGTTTGCTCTTAATTTTGAGTATAATCTTAAGTACTATATAGTGTTTTTAAATTATCATATAAATCCGACGCATTTTGATTCTCAGATTTTGGTTGACTTTTTTATATTCGTTTTTATTTTGTTTCTAAAAATCGTTAAGGTTTATTCTGCTCAGGCTCTCACGGCTTCTTTTGGAAGCGATTTTCTAGAAGTTGTATCATTTTGTTTTTTGGCAGACCGACACAAAGACGAATTTGAATTATCTGTATGAACGAATTTGTTGAACCCTCAATGTTTAATTAGAATCTAATTGTTCTACAAATCAAGACAATTGGTTACATTTGAATGACAAACTACTTTTAAGTTCTTCAATTTTGGATGGATTCCATTAAATTGTATTATCTTTATTGATATTATTACTCTTACTATTATTTTTGGCATTAATTTTCCCCAGCTGCTTATTACAAGCGAAAACGATCCATGATTGATTCGAAAATTCGGTTGGATCTTGTATTTGAAAGTCTGAAACAGAAAATATATTTTGAAGCTGAAGTATTTAATAATCCAATACGCCTGATTGATTCTTTTTGAATAAAATGTACATTCGCCCATACCTGATCGGTGTGCAGTCGACATATAACAAAAATTTGGATTGACATAACCCGATGAAGCGTTTACCTTGTGTAACTAGCACATAATCTTTTGAATCACGTGGTGGAATATAAGCACAATCTGACAGCTGATTACCCGTCGAATGTTAGGTAATCTATGATTTAGAGCTACTGTCATCCGCTGTAACCAAACATTTATTAAGTTGGTAATCCTTTTCAAAACCGAAAACAATCAAATTGATCATATCGTAATAGTTTACAGTTACTTTATCGTTTTTTTCTCAGCAATTTCAAAATATTTGCTAAATGATTTGTGATGATAATATTCATTTCACGCGTTTCGTTAGTATAGCGTGAAATATTTGTCTTAGCGAAATGATAGTATTTGAATACAGTAGTGGTCAGTCTTGCACGAGGATTTCGTGCTATATTGGTATATTAGCGTGAAGAGTCATTCTACCAGTCGACTTCATTCAGTTCACTTCGTAACCTAAATTTTCACTTCAATATGTTTAGTGATTTTGTTTCACTGTTTTATATCCATATTTGAAACCAGACAAATGAATGAGGTTCGACATTCATACGTTGTGGATCGACACTTGGCAAACGAACACAGGTTTCCAAAGTTAACCGTCTCTGGTTTTGCCTGGCCGGTCGGTTGCACTGCATAGGACTTTGCCAGTGAATTTCATTGTGTTGTGCTCTACATAAATACATGTGCTCGTTTAATACTTGCTTAACCTGGCTTCACGTCATCTAATCGTAAATCGTAAATGATTCTCAAATTGACAAAATGTGGTCTACAATACAATGTTTACGTTTTCTAAAATAAAGACGGGAACCAAGATTAGCAGAGCGTATTCATAAGACGTCAAAATTACGCGGTGTACTTAAGTTATAATATAATACAACGTACTTTTCTTTATATTTCATCATAATAGTGGCCATCAATATTAAGTGTTAGAGGCTTGTATACATGTTAGCATATGCACAAACCCTAAAATCTCTGACTGGTAAATACCAGCTAACGTTTTACAGGCGTCAACATCACCTCTATCTAGTAGTTTAAGCTCCCAACAAAGTTCCCCACACTGGTATAGAAACATCTGCGGTACAAGACCATTTATGTATTTTTATTCAAATAGTAAATCTACCCAAAGCGCCTTCATTGGTTGGGATCAGGTTTGAGCACTAGATTTCCGCTACGTGCCTTTGTCCGGTCTTCGGGTGCCACATCCCGTCTTTATAATTGCATGAAACCCATCCAGAGTCAACAAACTGGCTTGTAATAGAAAAATACGTGGTTCTCTAAGCTGGCCCTTGTTTGCTGATATAAGATGGTAGTTCAAGTTATCCCCTTCGTACCAGTATCCGGTCTTAAAAAGTCAAATCACATCGTTCTAGTATTATGAACCATATTATTCATAACATATACTATTATATTATATTAATAACAATTGTTAAGTAATTCACCATTCATCAGCCTTCATGAAATATTTCCTAATTTGCTGTTACGGTAATATTATTTATTAATACCTTGGATATATGTTATATTTCGACGTAACCCGCATAGTTATTTGTTTTAAGCTGCGTTATTTATTGTTTTCATTTTTATCCGTTATCCTTCGTTGGTTAAAATAGGGCCTATATAAGGTTCATGTCGCTCACACATGGAGTGAACCTCAGTTACAGTGATTTATAAGTTGACTGCATTTTTAAAAGTTTCTGTAGATGCTCACTGTCATGCGATACACATTAGTCATAACTGATATCGAAGAATGAATTTGAATTTAGCAACTAAGCACACAAGTTGATGGAAAGAAGATATTAATTATAACTGTTTTTTAAGTATAGTCGACTCAGGTTATTGCAGATGTACGTGTATTACGTATTAAGTATGAGTAACTACGTTTATTGTCTTCGAATGAACATTTACATGTTAAAATATTATTTTGGGATACAATATTTGATCTTGAGGATTTGGGGAAAACTAGTTAGATATGCCGCTTGTAAACCATACACCATCAGATTAAAATGTTTGTTTTTGGTGAGGAGGTTTAACCCTGAACTGATTTGGTTTATCAGTACATGATAACACATTTCGACGTATTTTATGATTTTTGCCGTCCATTTGAAAAAAAGATTATATTTGCTTATCAGATTTCCGCTTTTATGTCGGAATAATTGATTACAAGACGTTTGTTCGGGTTATGTTTTATTTAAAGTGTTTCGTATGAAATTTTTATCGAGTAGTAACCCAGAGCATTTTTATCTAGACATGAAGAAAACGTCTTGTTGTTATGGAAAACATGTACCTTACTTTGATACATGAACTCATAGTAGATTCGTCATTTTGATGTTATTCTAAATTGTAATCAATGCATCAATATAAATGTTAATCAATACAAATAAAACATTAAAACAATTCTATATCATTATCTGAAATTCACTATCAACTAATGATAGATGACTTCTCTTAAATTATAAATGTTGGTCAGTTATAAATAGGCAGGAAACTTGAAGCAGGAAACGACATGTTATATGTAAACCTATTTGTACCAGCATCTAAGGATTGAGGAGATATGGCGAAGTTACTGTTTACACTGCATATATAAATAGCAGATATTTGTTTATCTACTTTGCAGAACATGTGTATCCCCTTGAGAACGAATTATTCTTAATAAGCTTAAAACAACCTTATCTATTAGATCAGAGTGATGGTTTTATGCGTTAGATTTTAATTGTTAAACCTTTGATGGATGAGAATAAATGCAACCCAAATTTCTAAATACATGACCAAAACAAATCCGATTATCCATTCAAATTATCGCAGGAAAAATATCATACGCCAAGAAATTGATTTTGTTGATCACTGAATATATATGTAATGTTATCACATAATTGCTTTATAAATCAATATACTTTTGTGTCTTGGCCATAATTAGATAGTTTGTAAATGGTCAAAGGCAAAACATGCCGATTCGCCAATAAACTCTTGAAACTCTTAATCACGAAACTCTTAAACATCAATTAAAATTATAGAATTTTTGCTATAATCCCTTTAAACATTGATTTTGTTTTTGAACGACATTCATCAAATTGATATTTCATATTCAGGAAAATTTATAAACTCTTTAGTTGACCAAGGGTCCAGTCCATTCTGGGACACCTAATGTTTTATATATATATAAATATATATACATCATAGGCATTCCCTTTGAAATACAAAATCTGATTTTCTTGTATATGGATTGTGTCTTACCTTATCATAGTAATTAACGTAAATGCACACAAAATAAATGTACGTAGAAACTATTCTTGCACAGCATATCAGAGTGGTGCGTATCGGAAATAAAAGCTATCACGTGTGAAGAAAATAACTAGACTTTAACTAACAGGTCCAAACAAGTATATTGCTTAGCAGCACAGATTTAACGTATTTTACAACCTTTTTTTATTTTTTGTACAGAAATGAGCAGAATTTTTCGTAGCACTAAATATCTGCAAACCAGCGATAAAAGACTGCTGATAAAAGACCGCAGATTTTCATAGTTCTGTTCTTAAATTTATATTTAAAGCTAAAAGTGTTACTAACTGTTTCCAACAAATGCATAAAACATCATATTTCGAACTTAAATAAAAAAATATATCTGGGACAAATTTCTGTCTGAATTCTTATATGCCTTGTTTACATGCATTTTCACATAATTTGGCTCGTTCTAAAACAGTTGTCACAACGTTCAATCTGTGAAATAACAGCTTTAAAACGCGAATAAGAATTGTTTGAAAAAATAAAACGGATTCAATATATAAACCATTGGTAGTATCAAACAGCTGCATTTGAATATTAATCCTTACTAAATCGTCACACTAGCTATTTTTGAGACATCATTACTATATCTTATACTGCAGCATAGGACATCGTCTCTAAACGAAGAAGACATCGCTCATTTTAGGCATACAAAACGATAGAAGAAACACATGCTTGTAGAATAAACGTTTAGAACTTTAACGAATAGATAAACATAAATCTAAAAACATGTAAGAATTGCTTTACAACATCAGATGCAAATAAAATATGGGATTTTTTGTGTAAATTCTGTTAGATACATATTAACAGATAACCTTTAATTGTATTTACGATATTAGTGTTGTTTTAATTGATCGATATACTGTCTTAAATACATTGTATGTGTTTCATAGTTAACTGTAAATAGTTTATAAACATTTTATGTGATAACATGATGGTATCGATGGATCGATACAAAATGGTGTAATCTGTGAGTGTGCATGTGCGCGTGTGCAAGCGTGTGATACACGCGGGCATTCATATTTCTTATAAATGATTGATTTGTTTAATTGAAAATGTTTTATTGGACTAATTGACTTGCGTTTTGTTTGTTTGTTATGTGATGCTAGAAGTAGCCGGGAAAGCTGCGTTATTGACCGATAGTATTGATAATTCTGATTTTGCGGTCACAATGGACTGCATATGCAACAAAATCTAGTATCAGTGTGACGTTATATCTATTTTTAGAACTGCACAAGTTGAGCTCACTATGGCAGAACCAATTTTATATATACTACTCGTATCAGATGATGCTTAAAATTAAATATAAGTTAATTAAAATGTTCCTCATACAAAACGTATTGTCATTCAGGAACGGATGTTGTTATTGAGCAGAAATAATGGCCTAAAATCATAGTAAAACTTTAAAAAATCAATCTTTAAAAATGTATATTGATTCAGATAATGAAAAACGAATAATAAAACACCAAGTGTGCAACTGTTTGCAGTCTTTTTGCAATGGAAAACTAAAGCATATTTTGTCAAACTATCTTTAATTGGTGCAATATTTAGGAGCTTGAAATACCAAAACTTATAGTCCTCGACGTTTTGCTGAACCAGTGTTGAATGGTCAATTGTGAAGAAAGTAAAGTTTACTGATAAGTAAATTAACAGTTTTCGCAATCATTGTAAAATAAGTAAGACTCATGTATTAAACAGTGAAGGCGTGTCACGTTGGAACTGAAATATACGGATTTCAAAACAATGTTTTAAGAAACGCAACATTTTGTGTTGTTTACCATTATTTTGATTCCTTTGATGATAAAATTTCAGCCAACTTATATACAAATCAAGAACACTACCAGGCGGTCGGTCTTAAAGCTAGTTCTGCATTAGCTAGACTTAGCTAACTTAATTTGTAGCCTAATTGTTTGTTTTGATAGTTTGTGTATATGTATTGTAAAACACATTTGAACATATATTGCCATATGACAAGAGTGCTATATAAATCAGGTATAATAATAATAATAATAATAATAATAATAATAATAATAATAATAACAATAATAATAGTTGACTATCAATCAACTAGTGATTGATGAAATCCGATCAGGCGTTAACGTTCAATGCTGCTCATCTCTTTAACACAAAAGTATGTTTGGTACCATTGTCGATAAAACATATATTAAGTAATTTAGTTTCATCCTAGATTTCTTACAGGTAACCAATGGTTTCTACAAAACTTTGAAATGATGTACTGACTACTGAATGTAATATAATTATGTGCTTACTATCATGATACGAAATTATGTTAAATAAAACCAGTATCTCTATACGATGTTGATCTTAATGTGCGATTGCCTGTAATTATACATTTGGCCTCATTTAGTAAGAAACCATAGGCATAAGTATTCGTATATATTTTTAAGATTAATGCCGTTTGACTTCACGAAACTGTATTCATTTTATTGCATGTAATATTTTGTTTATTCCATGTTATACACGATTGGTGTAAGAATAATATTTGCCAACATTTGTTCAAATTGCTCGTTGTTTATATAATTAACAAAATTTAAGAAGTCAATTTCATACGCCATGCGGGCGTTAAAATAGCCATTTCATGCAACTATGCCAGCAGTGCTATATATTTCGATTCCCTGTTCAATAAGATCGAATAAATATATTTAAAATTGTTTTAAAATAGTGGAATTACTTGGTGGTAAATATAGACTGCATATATATAAATCTTCGAATGCTGAAAGGACACCTAAACATATTTTAGTCTACAAAACAACATTTTTATGTATTTCAATAATTGTAATATGTTCTCTAAAACTATCCTTAGAATAATTGGAGATACCTCCCATTATAACGATATGTTCTTGTATTTTTATATTTAGTACCAAAGAAAGGCTCATAATGAAAATTTCCTATGTCTTAATTTATAGTATGTTTTTCTGATAGGCATGTCTCTGTTAAAATTACTATATCATATTCACATATAATGTTCACAAATTTAGTATCGCCAAGTTTTCTACGAAGTCCATTTATATTTCACAATCGACTGCAAATTACAAGTACTACTAAATTGGGAGCTATGTTTTGTTATATTAACAATTACGGATAATCATTAAGTCGTAATTATATCAAAAAAAATAACTTTTGAAATTATCACTTGACCTTTGAAACTGTGCAGATAATAAATGTTTTGCAAATCAATAATTAACTTACGACGTAAAGTAATCTTGAATAAGCATACACATAACGCACAATGACTATTGGTCGAAAGAAGAATTGACCTTCTGATGAAAATTTTCAATGTCTCCCAAAGGTCGCAAAGATGTTACCCAAAGGTCGGATTAGACCAAATACTTTGGACACTATTTACAAGCATTTTTAGTATTTTCTTACTGTGGCTCTACATCTGTTATTGAAAGTGTCATGTGGGTGATATTTCGTTTCTCATACATGCAAAATATTCACGTAAAAAAATATAAACCCATCCAGATGAAAACAATAAACAAGCAATCTTGATACTAATTTAGTACGAATATCTTAGGTTGTACCGAGTACTCTCGAGATTGCTCACCATTTGACATTTGTATTAATTCTTTTATTTGGAGAAACATTCAGCGCATTATTTTTATGTGATCATCAATACGCCTTATCAAAATACCTTCAGATTTATACCTGTCCATACAAGTAAAACGCTTATTAGATGAGTTTGACATACATATATGTAGCATAATGCAAATGTTACGAAAGCTGAATTGGAGATGTTAATCCAACGTGCTCATGATCAATGCGTATTATGTTGGTTTGAAGATGCTAATAATAGCAGAATGTTAAAATCGTATGCAGTTATGAGGAAAAGTTATATATATGAACCCAATCTTAACTACTGTGAAATCATTAATGTTCGTGGGCATGAAATTTCGTGGTTTGCCGAAAAAAAAAATCGAAGATGCGATCGTCCTAGATCGTCTGCATAATATCCACGCGCTGGCCCGTGTTTTTCGTCTTCTACGTCACTCGGTTTATGACACTCGCTAATGTGGTACGACATGCCAATTAGTGCATATACCCATGTCACTTATCGATTTTATTAGGAATAAAGGTAATAAAAGAAGATGTACCCTAATCATAAATACAGATAGGGGAAGCCATTGAATGCCAATTAAGAATTTTGCAAACTGTGAAAACACCGAAAAGGTGCGTATATTGTCACGTTCGGTGCTTAGTAACCTTCAATGTACTAGTAATCGATTAATTATTTCATTAAATAAAAAAATCGAGTACAGACACTCATCACGCACATCTTGTAAACTTGGAGATTTTCATTAACAGCACATGTTTAAACACGTGCTTATAACTGTCATTTGCTGCATAAAACACATTGAATTGATTGGTTCATTATTTGTTAAAGGCAGTTATAATATATTAACCGAATAATGATCATCAGTTATACAGTGAGACAGGTTTTAACACTGTATACTGCGACCTCTGTAAATAATATACTAGAGTATGTACGTAAAAAGGCAATTGAAAAAGTGAATAAATGGTTTATATTTCGTGGGATCTTGAATTCGTGGATTACCCAACCCACGAAAACCACGAACATTAATGCCCCACAAACATTAATGATTTCACAGTATATTAATATTATGAAGTATAGAATAGCATTACCACGATTCGGGTGTTCTAAACATAAACTTATCATTAAAGAAAGTATATACAGAGGCATCGATTGAGCAGAAAGACTGTGCACAAAGTGTAATATGCGTACTTTATGAAATATGTGCTGAAATATTTGTATTTAAATGTGCTATGTAAACTTTTTATACGCAATAAGGCCAGAGTTTTTTTTTATTTTTTTCAAACTTTTCAAAGAAAGTTTTCAAAGTTAAGCGCCATGAGGAGGGAATAAAATTAATCAAAAGATGTCGAAAAATGAGCGTCGAGAAAAAATAAATAAAAAAAAGATTGACTTTTCGTATTTTTTTTCTTTTTTTTTTCGGAAACATTTAAAGAATGTATGTTTTGAAGTTGTGCACTCTTGTTTCGCACTCCATACTGCCTGTTGTATAATAGATCTGTATAATAATGTCAAAACAAGAAGTCATTTTCACAAGTAGCCTCAATCATGCACCATTGAATTGTAACCAGCCCCTCCCCCAACCCAGGTCTTGAGAATTGCGGAGACTTTGACTTTCAGTCCAGCTAATCCTTGGTAAAACCCTGTCCTGCGTAGAGACAGGCGACAATCTACTGGTCAAATCCACGCCAAATCCCCTGCACCCTGAGGTAAGGCCCATTCCCCCACTATATTCGGCGCAAAATCAAAACCACCGCATTCTCTCAGCACTGCGGGGCCACCTGGAAGGTAAATAACCGCCCATTTCTCTCGTTATCCCCTTTATACCCCCGGACCTAGGGGCCGTGGTTACAATTGACTGGTGCATAACCTGGTTCATAATGCACGTTTAAGGAACGTATTTCAACATTAATTTGGGATATTCATTTTACTTCCTAAACGCCACAAGTCAACTGATTCACACCACATGTAAATATATTCTTCAACTGTAACTCCACAGTATTTAACACTGCACTTTTAAATAAAAATTAGTAAAATTACACAAATTATTATATATGCATGATTTTAATATGAGCATATATACTTTTGTCGTGCTTTTTATAGTCACTGAAACTGCACCGGCAAAACATAAGGCATCTGGCATATTGTTTGTGTCTAAATATCATTGTGGGTACATATATTGAGATAAACAACACATCTGAACAAATTTAATGTCTTTGATATACAAGAAAAGAAACAAGCTATGTAACTCAAACTTACCAGATTTCACAGTAGAGTCCATTTATTTCAGTTTCTTAATCAACATACAAACAATCCATTTTAAAATGAGTAACATGAAAAGAGGAGCCAATGCCCATTAAAATGGTATGCGATATGTTGGTATAACTTAATTGTCTTTAGACAAACAAGCCAAAATCCAATGTCACATTCTCGTCTTTTTCTGTAGTCGGAACATATACAGCAAATTACAATTCTCAATGTTTCCCCGTGTAAACAGGTCTACACACATAAATATTTTAGAGATCTTATGCTTTGGTATAAATATCACAAAATGACAAACGCACTGATTTTTATAAACAACAGTCTTCAAACTAAATCCACTTTCAAATTTCGTAAAGGCGGCCACTTTCCTTGCAATCGTTTAGATGATGATAATAAGCAAGTTTCAAGTTTTATTTTCATCATCACATATAATATGCATGTGATATCACAAAACAATGAAACACATTTCAGTTAACATCATAAGCAAGAAGCGCCGGCTTCCGCCATCTTGGAAATTGTGCGCGATAATTTGTTGTTGTTGTGAAATTAGCAATAAGTTAAAAAAACACTAAATTTTATTTTCTATCGGAGATCAAAAAAACGGGCGGCGGAAAAAATAAAAATTAAGTTAGGAATTTGAATATTTTTCTTATTTGGGTTTTGCAATATTTAGGTACGGCGCTCCCGTAAAACGAAAAATCAAAAAAAAATCTGGCCTAAGATATGAGTAAACCAAACAGGCGGGTCCGTGTAGATGCGTACGTGCGTGGGTGCGTCAGTGTTTGCGTAAGTGCGTCCGTTCGGCTTATTAACACTATAAGTTGAACATGCAAGGAGGATAACGAGTGTCAAGATTATAGTCTTAGCTTTATAATAATGAACATTTCTAGAAATAGCGAAGACTGATAATTATTTTGGTTTAACAAGAAATATATATCTCATCACATTAACATAAAAAGAAAATAGTAGCTCGATTAGATAAAAGGTCTTCATTATTTATCACGTACATAAGTGCTGAAATAAGTTTATTTATGCAAAGATCTTGAATAGCTTAAACACCATAGTCATATGATTCTTTTAAAAATGATAAATTACACTTTAATCAACAGGTTTTTTATTACAACAGTACAAGTAAGTCCAGTATAAATGCGTACAAAAAAACGCTATGGCGTATAAAAAAGGATAATTTCGAACAAAATATTACAAAAATGCTATTCAAAGTACATGCAAAATACAGATATAATTTGTTTAGTCTGTATAAGATTAAAACAACATTAATCTTATTTTGGTTACGATGTATGTGTAGTCTTAGGTGTCAATATATTTCCACCTTTTTTTGTGGCGTCTCTTCTTGTGTTCTGGCTTTTAGTGACGTTAAAGCTATACGATCACTTCTGATTTATCTCTTGCTAAAATCATTTTTCATATAACATACAAGAAACATAGCAATAAGTCTTATAAAGAAATATGCAAAACATGTTTTGTGGCATACTTCTCACTAACTACATTCCCTGCTTTGGGAGGGTTTCTGCATGTTGCCTAAAAATACATCAAGGCAAAATCTGCATGTTTAGTAACGTAATAATACTGCCCTGTATCACAAATAAGTCTTATTTATTTCATTATATTTCATTATATTACTGACAATTTCTTATTTCAATATGAGATATTCATGAAAACACACACCTTCCCCACCATTATTTTGTTTTTGCTGCCCGACATTTTTTAAGGAACATTTTATGTGACTGCGCAAAACAACTTGAGCCAGCCAATTCTTTGAAGGTTTGTGTAATTTTCCGTCTTAGACTTATGCTTTATGGCTGGTTGTTGGTACATTCATGTTTTCTGTTCTTTTTGATAATAGTCAGTGTTCTCTGTGACATCTTGTTAGGAAGAGGCAGTGCATTTTTTCTTTAAATCATATAAATTTGACTTCCCAAACCTTTTCGGTCAGAAACGATCACAATCAAGAATGAATTAACCAATATAAAACACTGCCATCTAACTGTTATGTTTTCATCAAACTTCAAATTATAAACAATGTGGAATATTTGAGTTATAAACGATTAAACCCAGCTGATTGTGAAAATGCCGATCACCAGACGGTAGGTGGAGTCGAGATAACAGGACTGACTAATCAACAACCGTATCCGCTAATGCGGTATGCATCTTCTTATAAAGAAATCTATGTAAACACCTTGAGAAGTATAAAGTCTTAACCGATAAATCAATATACAACCCCATAAAAATGCACTGAAGATAAGTATGAAAGTTATATTATGCAAGTTCACTTTTTATGCTTTATGGCATTCGAAATCATTTTTTTTCTTTTGCTAATAAAAGTGAATTTGCTGTTATATGTATCTTTATAAATGTATATGTATTTTGAAATATAACTTGAACTTATTTTTTTTTTGCTTTTTCTTGTGAATAAAAGATATGGTTTCCCTATTCTTTGTCTAATACATTTGACTTAATCATTAGCCTAATAATAAGAATTTCAATGTATGAACGCTTCAAATATATGCTTATTTATTTGTATTTAAATGTTTCAAGCTTATTTAGATTGAACCCACTATAGGTGCTATAAAATGCTGTTTAAATAAAATAAAATTATATCGTCCTCATAACAATGTTTACATTTTCTAAAACGAAGTGGGTAACCAAATATAGCAGAGCGTACTCATAAGGGGTCGCTGTTTAATAATTACTTCCTATACGGACGTCAAAATCACACCAGGTTATAATATACTACTATTATGGCGTTTCCTCCATATTTTATCATACTAATAACAACCATCTTCTAACTAGTTTAAGAGGCATTTCTAGTTCTTCACATTTGCACAAATGCGATTGTTTCAACTGGTAAATGTTTAACCAATGCTTTGAGCGAATAAGCCAGGACACGGTGCCTTTGGGTGCCATTATTCGCTTATACCAAGTATTAGCCCTAGATGTCCCATACGTACCGGTACCCAGTCTTTAGGCGTCACACCACCCCATCTAGTAGTATTTACCCCCAACAAAAATCCACACCCTGGCTTATAAAGGAAAACTCTGTGGTCCTTGACACTTAAAGTCATTTTGAGTAGACCAAACCGATCCTCCCTTATTGGTTCGGGTCCGGAGGGTAAACTAAATGTCACCTACCTGCCTGTATCCAGTTTCCGGAAGTCACATTGCGCACTTATTATCCTCCCAGCCCAGAGTCCACATACTCGCGTATAATAGCAAATTCCGCGGTTCCTGACACTAAGACTCATTACTAGTCAACTTGACTCAAAGCTGGCCCTTATTGGCTTGTATCAGATGGTAGCCCTATATGTTCCCTACGTACCAGTACCCGGTCTTTGTGCGTCACATCACCTCCATCTAGTAGTTTCAATCTTAAAATTTGCATATATACCTATTTCGCTTAATTATGTAAAGGATAAATTTACACCGTTGCCCATATCGCTATTTCTGAAAAAGGGTATAGGCGTAGACAAGTTTAGTATATATATCTAATTTTCACATGTTATTTAGCAATTCACCATTAATCAGTCTAAGTCATTTTTGTCTAGCCGGCTCCTACGATGATATTATATGCTAATAACTTGGTTATACTTTTTATTTCGGCTTATCCAATCTAGTGATTGGCTTCTGGTTGTAGTTATTCTCTTTTTCATTTGTATCAGTTATCATCACTTGATCAAAATGGGGCCTATTGTTTCATGTGGCGCTTGTACCCCCTAAATCTTCAGCTCAGTTTGAGGTTTAAAGGTTTTTTCCTGAAATAATTAAGTTAAATCAATACAAAATGATAAATTCAGACGGCTGGCTTCCTTTAAGACAATAAATTATGCTTGGGAAATAAAAGGTACAGGGGCTGCTGCCCAATTAAACTGCATGTTTAATTTAATTAAAAAAAAAACAAACAGAAACTTATTAAGTTATAAAATTTAATCGAATCAATTGCATGATTATTTAATTTCTGATACAAAAGTCAGCTTTAAAATTAAGCTATGCATGTAATTTTGAAAATCTTGTTGTTCAACTGTACGACTTTGTTAGGGGGCATTTCTACATCTTAAATCAAGAAAAATCATTATAAATGAACTATATGTATTTAAAAAATAAAATATAATATGCATGCAAAACTTGATTTTGAACACATTGATTTTACGATTCGATTTGTGAACAAAGATCTGTGCACTTAATTAAAACAATACCCGATTAGTTTTAGCAATATTCTAATGCATTCAATTAGACCACTTTTTTCTAATATAATAGTTAATCAATATAAATACAACATAATATTCTCGATTGTTATATCTAATATGCAATAACACCCTAATGATGGCTGACTTCACTTTAATTTGTAATGCTTATGTGTAAAACAGCTAGGCTGGAAACTCGAAGCAGGAAACTAACTGCTAAATGTATCAACTTATCTGTACCAGCATCTTAAGGAATGTGGGAAAATGGCGAAGTGTATGTTTATACAGTAGATATCAATAACAGTGTTTGTTTATCTACCTTTGAGAACGTGTCAAACCATTTGAGAACGAACCATACTTAATCAGCTTAAACAACCTAATCTCTTTACCCAAGTGATGATGCTCTGCGTTAGAAATACCGTTATCAAACCTCTGATGAATGAGAATGAATACTAATCCAATGTCTAAATACATGACCAAAACAACTCCAATAATCCTTTCGAATGCAGACAATTGATTTCCCCATCCGGATGAAAATATCATAGTATTTGAATAGGTTAATCACGAAATTCTTAAACATCAATTAAAATATAGAATTTTTAAGTCCTTAAAACATTTAATTTTGTATTTGAACGATAGACATCAAATTATTAAGCTTGAAATGAATATTCACGAAGATTAATAAACTATGTAGTTCTCCATTCTAGGACTCATCATGTTTCTTATGCATGAATGTAAATAGCATTTCCTTTGAAATACAAAATATGATTATCCTGTATGCGGATGGTATAACAAGCAAGAATTTGAATGTTTGCAGAAAATAAACTTAAACAGATTGTCGGAGTGGAGCGATTGGGAAAAACAGTAACATGTGAATAAAAAAAGGCTGCAAAACAGGTAAAGACAATTATATCTATGAAAACACGACTCATTTAAAAATAGAATGGATTAATATAAATCAATAAATAAATAAATAAATAAATAAATAGATAAATAAATAAATAAATAAATAAATAAATAAATAAATAAATAAATAAATAAATAAATAAATAAATAAATAAATAAATAAATAAATAAATAAATAAATAAATAAATAAATAAATAAATAAATAAATAAATAAATAAATAAATAAATAAATAAATAAAATAAATAAATATACTTATTTACTTTTAAGCTGGGAAATATGAGGTTATATTGACCCAAAATAAATTATTGAACGAGACGATAGAATAGAGAATACTGCGAGATTTTGAGGTTAACAACAACTGTATATTATTTCACAAAAATAAGTTAATAGCTGTTTATCTACATGATAACGCATGACGTAGCATCACGTCATGATAACAGTATAGTTAATTGAGAATTCAACTGATATTAAACGCATTGTCAATCAGGTACGACAGTTGTATATTGATCAGAAAGAATAGCCTTTAATCATAGGTCAAATTAATCAATCTTAATACATGAATATTTATTGAGAAAATGAAATACAAACTATAAGATCTTAGTGTGCAAATGTTTGCTGTCTTTTTGCAATGGAAAACTAAAATATATTTTGTCAAACTATCTTATATGTATTGCTATGTTCATTATTCGGGAACTAAGAGACACATTCAGAACAGCCGCTCGCACTAACACTCCAACCACATTCCCGCAAGGGACACTGAAGTAACTTGAGTGGTACAAGGGGGATGACACTCAAGAGATATGTTCGTAATCACACGCCTCACTAACACTCCACTTCATCAAGTCACCAATACAATAACAAATACATGTACTTGTTCATGATCATTTCGGATGATGGTGGTGTTTTCAGTAAACATAAAAAATATGTTTATATAAGATTTGGGTACCTTATTGTTAGAAATGGTGTCAAATAAAAGACAATTACTATTATAATTTGAAATTAATATTTTAAAACAATCGCTTGAATAAACATTTTGGAAATAAACAAAATGATGCAAAACGCATTGAAATGCACGTGTGTGTGTGTTTTAATATGCAGCCGTTATGCAATGTATCACGTTAACTAATGTGTTTTCGTGTATAAATTTATTTTTTGTTTGTTTGCAAAAACTGTTTTTTAGCATTTAAAAATACTAAATGTTAAGTCGAAAACACAATGAAATAATAAGCAAATGAATCGGCTTCGGGTGTGAAAATAATACATCATAGTGAATAACAACTCAAGCGATGTAGGATATTTTTAATAATAATAAAAATGATAATAATAATAATAATAAGAAGAAGAAGAAGAAGAAGAAGAAGAAGAAGAAGAAGAAGAAGAAGAAGAAGAAGAAGAAGAAGAAGAAGAAGAAGAAGAAGAAGAAGAAGGAGAAAAAGAAGAAGAAGAAGAAGAAGAGCGATATTAATAATAATAATAATAACAATACTTCTACTACTACTACTAATACTAATACTACTAATAATAATCCAACTGCCTGGTTTTTGGGAAAGACATATTAATGCCCTGACCACGCTCTGTAATAAAAATCTTGCGTAAAACCTCAAAGCTGCAATGTACGTGATGTTAGCGGCCTATCGGCATGTCGGCCAAGCGGCGTGAAGTAAGCGGCCACCTAAAATTGCTTCCTAATTCAAAACATTATATATGCGCTTTCTTCTAACACAATAATTAATCTTATGTTCCTATTCACAAATCAATATCCTTAAGCGAATACCGGCATTTTCCCTAAATGGATTGGTGATCAAATTTGTTTTATACTCGCTTTAGAGTGTTGATTGTTTCGTAAACAAGTATTGTTTAAGAAGCAAACACATATAAATATGATTTGTGTCAATCTATGAATACATATGCTTTGATTAATCATTGTTTTCATAAAATGAAACGAATGTTCAATTGCATTGAAGTAGAGAAGTAGGACGCTAGGCCACCAACTTCACTCCGCAAGGCCGCTCGTTCCCAGATAATATTCAAGAGACCGGGATAATCCATTGAAGTACATTTTACTTCAATAACGTGGACTTCAAAAAAATTCAATTTTTCAAAAGGATGCATAAATCACATATTTGTTTTTTTTGTGCTGATCTCAAACGCTCAGCAAACTTGATGGATGCAATTCATCGATGGCTGCAATAAAAGGCAGCTTCATGTACGTGAATTAAGCGGCATAGCGGCGTGAGGTAAGCGGCCAAGCGACGTAAATTAGCGGCCTTGCGTCCTAGCGGCGTGAAGTTGGCATCCTAAAGTCCTAAATTTGTTCTCTATCTCAAAGAAATTGTGCATGTGTTTAATTGGAAACTAATGATAAATCAATGTTTTATTAACAATTATAGTATAATTGCGGCCTTATATCATTTCTTATTCAAAACATTTTTATATTAGTTTTTTCTAAAACAATGCTGAAACCATTGTTTTTTATGCGAAATGCAATACTCTGGAGCGATTATTAACATTTGTTTCAAAAACTTGATCGAGCAATCCAGCGCCATAGCAGCGTAAATCTTGGGGCCTAACGGCCTGATGGCCTAGCGGTCTAAAATTCCGATACCACTCAATCCAGCAGCCTAAAAAATAAGGAAAAATGCTTATATGTTCGTAAGAACATTGACCTTTGAATAGAAACATCTAATTTATCATTGTTGAAAAGAACTCATATTAAAAGTTTTGAAATACGTCATGCTGTTAGGCCGCTAACTTCGCGTACATGGTTTTACGCAACATGTTCATTTCAGACCTTGGTCAGAGAAATAATATGTATTTTCCAGCCTACATTCAGTTGGATTTATTCTATTATTATTATTATCATCATATAATGATATTATTATTATTATTATTATAATTATTATTATTATTATTATTATTATTATTATTATTATTATTATTATTATTTTTATTATTATTGTTGTTGTTGTTACCGTCATCATCATCCGATCATAGGCTCCCTACATTTCTTGATTTGCTTTCAGTCCGAGATGTAATTTTCTTTAAAAAGTAGATTCATTCGTTTACTATTTCCATATAATGTGCTTTTTTATAAAGTCTTAATTTATTTTCAAACTCTAAGACCTATTTAAAAAAAAAAAACAACAACAGAAAACGAATTTTAACGAATTTTGGAACTGTTATTTTAAATATTCACAATCCAAAACATATGTTAACATTAAATACTGTAAACACCACCATAGTGAAACAGATAATCCGATATGATCATGAAAACATACATGTATTTGTACTGAATTGGTCATTTGATGAGATGGAGTGTAAGCGAGGCGTTTGAAAACAGAAAGATCTTTTGAGTGTCACTCCATTCATTCAACTCAAGTGATCACTTGAGTGTCCCTAACGGGATAGTGGTTGGAGTGTGAGTGAGAGTGCATGTTCATTCGGCCCTAATTTTAAAGAAGATTTTTAAAATAAGACTAAAAAAGAACATGGAAATCCTTGTACCACACAGGGCCAGTCTAGAGAGCAAAAAACCTTAATTTGAACAAACTGTGTAAAGCACCATTACACCATGCTCAAAAACTTTATTTCAAGGGTCTGCGACTTGCGGTTTCAGGAAATTTTCTTTATTTTCTTTTTTTACTTCAGACGCTATTTACTAAGGCCAAGGCATGCTTTGGCCAAAGGAATATTATTTGATTTTTGTTAGTTAACAGCAAAAATATGAGGCTACATACAACTTATCAAAATTCTTGTCCTTGTGATTGAGAGACATCTTGGGCAGGCCAATTTTTGGCAACAAAGCAATCATTTTATGTTGTTGTTAAATTGGCATTGAAAATAAATAATTGACGCACGGAAGAGTGAACACCGCCTCCCGCACTCATCCACCAATACTTGCACTTGTCTTCTAGGGGAAGGCCTTGATCTTAGGTAAAACCAAACACACGTTCAAAAGCATGTCAATACGAATATCTTAGTGTTTGGTTTACAGCCATAGTCAGGCGCGTAGCTAGCCCTCTATTGATGAATGTGCTTGCACCCCCTTCGGAACATTTGTAAACCACGGTGCAATCTGGTTCATTCTGGTCGTTCTGAGGTGCTTTATTAAGTATTTTGAAACAAACATCAGGTAGTCAAGTATGCGTATTGCAACGTTGTCTGTTTTGTTTCAATATCATATGGATTCAGCCGAGTACTCGTATATCTATATTTACGCGCCTGATAGTCCATTTAACTCTGAATTTTACTAACCTGTGACGGATATCGATCGACACTTGTATCCGAGAACAAGGTGCTGGAAGACAAATATATGTGTATAACGGCCCAAATAGACCTGCAGTACTACTGTGAACATTGCAGTGTAATGGGGATTTGAACGTATGTACAAGGTAATATTATGATGCACACCAATTGCTTGGTCCGGGGTTGTAAGAATCCAATTCAAGCAGATAATAAGTGTCATCTTCAATGTTTCGATATACACTTTTGCAAAGAAAAGTTGTTATTGGGTTGATTGTTAAAACAAGAAGTGCAAAATGCATTGTTTGCACAATATCACAGACGGCGAATTTTGTCACCACATTTTCACAGCCCATTCCTGAACGTAGTAGTCTGGGTCTGTTTCAGCATTGATTCAAACCCGCCACTACTAAATAAAGTTGAAACATGCGAGAAATTTGAATTAGCTCGTGAGACAAAGACATTCTGCAGGTCACAACTATAATGGGTTGTACCTGCTATAACCCCGTTATTGCACTTTCGACACTTATTCATCAGAATTTTATGAGGATGTGTGTACTGTTGCATTAAAAATCATATTTTTTTTATACTTTAAATGTTATATCTAATGTGCATGCCCTACTAAAACGGGCCAGTGTTTTTTGAGTGCCTGTTTGACATGAACAATGATGACCTTAACCCTAAACTAAAAAAAAAACATGAAAGTTATTTATACGGCCGCTTTTTAGAGTCATGATCCCGCCATGGATTTAATAAAAATAAATACCCTGTTAAATACATCTGATAAGTTCAATTCAAATTGACGAAAGTTGTGCATTGATATATTAACGCAATTGCATGTATTCAGAAAGTCTCTGACGTGTGGCTGAACCAGTGTTAAAATGACCATAGTGAAGAAAGTGAAATTTACTGATTAGTTAATTAAGATATTTCGCGCTAATTGTACAATAAGTAAACAGTGAAGGCGTGTCACATTGGAACTGAAATATATGGATCTCAATACAACTTTTGAAGAAGCGCAACATTTGGATTTTTTTACTATTATTTTGGTCTTTGAAGATAATATTTTAGCAAACTGTTATACAATTATCTAAACGAAAAATAGCTCATTGTGATAAGCATACAGATAATTCCCTTTCGAATTCCCAAAACGCTTAAAAGGGTAAAATGGCACAAATTAAACCAAACAAAAAAATCGGCTGAACTTAATACTGTTTTAAGGGACTTAAAATGTATCGAGCAATTGGGGCCGGAGGTCTGTAAATGGTACATGATAAAGCTGACGTCACAGTAATCTTGGACCCCTTTTTTTATTATCGAAGATTTAATCGGCTGACAACGCGATCTGATTATTTTTGAAACTTATATATCGCCCATGTGCATTTTAGTCTTAGCAACAATAACTGTTTATTCGTCGTATTGTTTAAAATTCGAAAATCATATCACGAATAACGTTTGAAAAGTGAATTCTTCGACAGTGTATACTTTTGAAATTCTTTTCCGGGCGGATTCATCTTTCATAAAAACGTGGTTTGAAATATTCATTTCAATTTGAACATCATAACTATTGCATTGAAATTGTAAAAAATAAAATAAAAAAGTTCATTCAATAAGTTTTCATAGAAAACATTACCGATAAAAATAGGAAGATCAACCATAATTTATGTCCACTGCCTCATGGGTTTTAGACCTATTTGCGTCGAAATGAGAAATCCTGAGATGAATTGTGCGGCTTCTGCAGTCTGCTCAAAACTACATGTTATTATAACGAATGAGATTTCGGCGCATCACCTTCTGCTCTTAAGAAATGTTTTGATCAGTCCCACAGAAGTACCACAAAGGTTTAAAACAAGCTTTACACTGAAGAGCTGGCCGGAAGGATAAGTATTGAAAATGTATCTGTTCACAAACTTTGACATTGACTCATAGATGTGAGTGCGAGGTTGGTGCCACACACTTGAAAGTGACGATAATACAAATGGGGCAATTACCATAAAAATATTAAATTAGTCATTATCACCATGCGGTTGTGCGGCATAGTTGTTTCGCAAGAGACCCTGCTTCGAATCCTAATCCCGAATGGAACTATTGCTTATCTAGGAAACATAGTATACTGGATACTTAATATTGGCACCGTTTAGGGGCCATTTTGAGTTAACAGTTTTCGGTTCCTGACTTATATTGTCTGAAGGTTGCAACTAAGTTAATCTTATCACTTTCAGCTGTTAAATAAAGCTTAAAAAGGTCATTGCTTGGGTTCGCGTCTAGGTCCTCACACTAAGTGACCGATATTCTATACTGTAATAATTAAGAAAACCCAAATTATTTTTCTTATAAAGATTACAGATAGTTGAGAACCTAAATGTTGAGAAAATGCATATATCAAGGTTATGAAAAAAAAATCATTATATCGGTATAGAAGCTAGAAGCACATACTTGTACAATGCACAAAACCCCCTTGACCTGCAATCACGCCCACTGCTTTATTTTAAGAGATTCTATCGACATTTCAAGATATTTATGGTGTTTTTCACATTTCAATTTAAAAGTTAACTACTGTGTATTCCAAAGTAATAAAACACGACTTGCATGAACATATATCCTTATATACTCGGTTTTAAAGTCATGCTACAACACATTTAATTGTCAACATTTAAAAACAAGAATCTCTAAGACACAAGTAGTATGCCATTCTTGAAAATGTTAACTCTTACTTACGCTTATATAAAGGCAATTAAGTATCCATGAGTTATTTACAGCGACTAAAACATATATGATATGAGTAAAGGGTCTGGCATTTACAGACTATTCATTTGCAGATGGTAGACATATTTCATGCATTACTTGTGAAGTGGTAATGCAAACAACACAATGGAACAACTCAATGAAGTCCGAATTCCTCGGTTTAAGTGTCAGCGGCCAGTCATTGTCAGACGGGATACTAGTGTTGTCTCTACGTCGTTCAGTTCAGGATTCAAGCGATTGACTGTTGAATGTTCGCAAAAATCATATTTTAGTATTCTTAGAATTGGACTTTCTTTGGACATTAAGCAAGAGAGGACTTCTGTGACATTTCATGTGTTTCAAATTTAGTTGAAGAGTTACTGGTCAAAAGATCTCGTTTAAAGATTCACTCTCACGCCCAAATTAACGTAACCTCAATTGAAAGAAGTGTTTCAATTTATCAAAATTAAGAAATATAATTAAAAAATATAATGAAGGACACCGTCTTTAATATGAAACAAAGGAACATAAAACGGTGTTTCTTTTATGAGACAATACTTGATGACTATTATTATCTTAGGACCCACCAGTCATTTATGTTTTGTACGGTTTTAGCTACTGAATACATGTTTATAATCTTGTTATAAGTAAGAAATATTTTCCATAAATGCATAATTTCGCAGTTCGTTTCGCTGATAATAGTTAAGACATATAAATACACGGAAACAGCCAGTCATCTAATTATTCACTAATAACGCATCATTACGCGTTAAACAGTAATGTAACAGAATTAAACTTGTGTTTTACTTTTTCAAACCGTTCTTTTTCTAAAGTAATATGCATATATGAACTGAACCTGTACCAATAAACAAGAAGTATAAATTGAAAATAAATAACCTATTACACTTGTTTTATTTCTAATGATTTCGGCAACATTTGTTGACAACGGAAATAGAAAAGGCTATTAATGGCCTGTATGATTTGAACACAATTTATGGAATGAATATCAACAGCATTCACTCCTTACGCATTCCATAAAGAAAATATTTTACCTTTGATTAATGTTTATGTAGATCCAGACCAGTTAAGTAGCATTAAAAGATGACAGCTTTTGTTTATATAAAATCACAGATTTCGTTGGCTTCAAGACAAACATATCAGTTTGCATGATAAAATAATACGTGCAGGTACATAAGTGTATATTTTTACTCTCAAATACAGATATTGTTAAATTAACCACCAAAACCTGTTTTAATATACTTGAATTCCGATTCAATGCTTTGTACAAGTAGTTAAGTGATAATCCTTTTAGATGTATCATAGTTTCTTAGCTTAAAAGAGTCATGTAAATAAGAGTAATTATCTTTTTTAGAATAGACTTAATTGTTTTTTATCCTTTATTAACAATGTCAAGATATGTTGTTGTATTTTTAGTCTCCTGTAATTCAATTTTATGAATGGATGTGCACTGAACTCTTAAATATTTGTAGTTTATGTTTTGTCATGTTGTGTACATATGATACATGAATAAACTATAAAACTGCAGTGAAAATCATTTATTATAGCACATTATAAAAAAATATAACTGTTGTGAGTCACAATTGTTCAATTACTAACTAAGATATAATATTTGCTTTATTTAGCTTGCAACTCCGAGCATATTCATTTTATCTGAAGTATTATATCCGAACGTATTTGTAAGTATATGTACCTTAAATGGTTTTGAAATGAACTGTTCCCATTTATAGCAGTATATAAATATAGAACACGGTTTTCTGTAATATAGAGACGAAGCACATGCGACCATATTTGCCATTCGTTATTCGCAAATAGTTGCGTCAGGTCCGTCACCCTTGGTATGACTGTAAGCCAAATTGAAACTTCCTCGACGTTTGGTTCGAATGTCCAATTAAGCATTTTAAAATACAACTATTATAAATTATATATTAGCACTTTTGTCATTTGTGTTTATTAAATTTTCAATAAAATAACTAATACAACTAAAAAGAACATGCCGTTCTTATAGTCTGCAAAGCATTGAATATACATCAACCTTTGGGCGACACGAAAACACGGAACGTACGCTTATTGCGAAAATATTTTTTTGAGGGAATTTCGGAATCTTTGAAATTGAACACAATTTACTTTTCTGTTAAAAAATATTATGTTCTTTACATTTATGAATTCTTATCTCAAACATATACCTATGACAAGAAAATTATTGTTAAAAATTTAAATGAATCCCAAAGGTTGTTTTCAAAATATACACACTTTTTAAAAATTCATGATTTTTCCTTAAATGGTATTCCTGCTGATTAGTGCTTAATGACTGAACCTTTTTTAAAGCGTTCAAAATCGTTTGCAAAATTGTTTTATTATTTTAAAAAATAAATTGATAGAAAAAAACACAATTACTTTTGGGCGACACAACATATATCCTATGGGCGACACGAGTCTCCCAAAGGTTGCATCAAAGTTACCCAAAGGTTGGATTGGTATAAATATATATATATATATATATATATATATATATATATATATATATATATATATGTGCACAATTAGGACGACGATCATTTGAACGAGAACCAGGTGCTTGTTGTATATTGGCAATAGTACATACATTTTGGCACCTTTTAACAACTCGTCAGTCCTGTTATATAAACACATGCATGTTGAACATTGCGTATACAGTTTGGTCCTTGTTTGATTAGTTGTTAATGTTTTAGTGCTGCGAATTTAATGCAGTCATCAGTTTTCATCAACGCAAAAGGCGTGTACTAAGTATTGTCTTGATATTAGTTCTTATAAAACGATAAAGTATTACAGTCGAAACCCGTTGGCTCGAACTCGCTTGGTTCGAATTCCTAGTAAGCTCAAACTTTTAGGACCGATTTCTTCAGATTGAGAGCATTATTTGCTCGGTATTGCCGAGGCTCGAGGTATTTTCGCCGGTCCCTGGAACTTCGAGCCAACGGAGTTCGACTATATTTGAAATTATCAGAATAATGCTTATATTCAACGAAGATATCGATAATTTAAAAATTATTTGATGAAATTTAATTAAATATCCATGTATTTGTAAGTAGTTTTTTATTGAATATTTTGATAAAATATCCACATGACGAGCAGTGTCATGATATCAATTCAGTACAAATAGTAAAACAAACTGTTGTTGTTTGTCATATCCGTACATGGTTATTTTACTCCGCTGCAGGACATTTTAAAAGCAAATACTTTATTGACCAGTTGCATTACCGACTCCTGTAGTATAGAGTTGCAATCAATAAGTAATGAACAACGCGAACAAAACAATTTAAGTTTAACTTTACAATATTAAATGGGCTTAAATTCATTTACAAAGAATAGCTGGTAATGCTACTGGTCGAAACAGTCTTGGTGTGTCAATTTCCTGCAAGGAGTAAACTAAACATGAACGGATATGACATACGAGGAACACCACTCTGTTCTGCCATTTGTTCAGAATAAGCATCAACAACAAAAACAAACGTATCAATAAATTTGTCGCATTCGGCGTTGACGAATATTTTTTCGACGCATGGTGATACTATTTTCATCGCATATCGACTGTCGAAGGCGAAGATGCCATGCATTGATAACTCTCGTTTAATAAGCTTAATCTTTTATCGGGAGGATATTCGGATCGGCAGTAAAGGGGAAGGGAGTAAAGCGACGTCATAACTCCAAAACAGACCATTTCTGTTATATAAATGTTACATTATTATTTGTTTAAATAAAATAATAAAAATATATGTTTCGGAATTTTATTTAACATCGCTTTACATAGTGTAAAATACAATGGTATAATGCAGCCATTTGAAATTTCACGACACAAATATTTTGTGACGCCAGTAGAGTAGAATTCGGATGTTTTTTTTTTTTACAATCCGTGTGTTGTTCGTTTATCTTACTGAACACTTGCATAAATGCAAATATACTTTATGTTGTGCATGATTACCATAATTAGGTACTTTTGAAAATTAAAGCATTAGATTGTGACTTATTGGGTCGTATGAGTTTCTAAAAAGTATCACACGATAATATTGATGGTCCTAAACACTAAATATGCAGCAAAACTAAACTATATCATTCACAACTAAACAAACAAATACCAAACTGTAATCGACAGGTTTTACATGTATGTTTTAATAGTACAGGAATGACAAGGCATAATCGTAAAAGTGCCAAAACGTATGCTTTTATTGAAAGGAATACACAGAATGATTTTGTTTCAGAAACATGTTTTCTAGTTGCAATATTTCTTACCTTCGAAACTTAATCCTTACAAGACATAACATAGGTGTCTAAGATCTGGGGCCATATTACAGAAGCATCTCAAGTTAAAATTGTACCCGTTTTCCTTAAATTCAACATTTATCTTAACTGTTTTACTTCACTGGTAGAAAGTGTTATGCTTAGTTTATATTCTGCAATTATGGACACTTAATTTTTTTAAAAATGAAAATTCCATTTTAAAGAATTAGATTTTTGAAGAAATATAACAATTCCAAATTTTACACTTAAGTTAAAATATGTTAAAAAAATCTTAAGATGCTTCTGTAATACGGACCTAGGAAAGCATACCTTTGAAACTAATTCCGAACAAGGCTCGAATTACAAACCTATACGGGTATGTTATAAGGTAAGCTTACCTTCAAACTATATCCGAACAAGGCCTGACATACACACTTAATGAATCTGTTATGGTCTCTGAAGAGAAGAAATAGAAAGAAGGCATGTCCGCCTATTCACAATGCTGATAAAACGCATCGAACAGTGGTTTGGATGGCCGCTTGGGAGATGGTCGATTTGTATTACTACAAAATCAGTGTAAAATGTGAGACCCCAAATCCTCATCCCCTAAAGTTGCTTTTACAACGCGTTGTACAGTGGTTTGGATGACCGCCCGCTAAGGGTAGAATATGGTCGGTTTGTAGCCCTAAAACATGATAAAATAAGAGACAGGAATACATCATCCCTTCTTATTTCTTCTGCAACGCATGAAACAGTTTGGATGGCCGCTTAGTCCGTTTGTAGTCCTGCAAAAACAGGTTAAAAATGTCAGACCCGTTTGGATGACCGATTTGAAGAGACGACAATTGGGTTTTAGCAAATTCACATGAGAAAGAGTGACATAATTGTCCATACCTTCATAGTGCTGTAATATTACTTAATGGTCTGGATGGACTTTTTGGGTAGAAGAGTTTATAGGTGAAAAGAACAAATATAAGGTTTATTTCACATCCAATAGGTCATATAGGCAATGAGGACAAACACAATATTTACAAAAATTTACAATGCTACATGAATGTACCTGATTAGGAAAAGGCACACAATAATTGTTCAAACGATGCTCTGAAGAAAATAATAATAATTATTATAGTAAGTTGAATGACCTTACAAAAACTGTATACAATATAGTTATTATATTATACGTCAGACTTGAATTTCTAACAAAATCATTATAAAGGAGATCTCAAAATGAAATTAGAAATTATGATGATTAAATGCTTAGAACTAAAACGAAAGTGGGTCTAGGACTTTTAGCAAGGTAACATTTAAATACGTATACACAGTATGTACATTGCGTACTAATTGAAACATGTTTGAAACATGTCAGTGACGTCATCCATTGTTCGTTTTGTACTCAAAATTAGTTATTGGACTGCGCTCAGTACTTCATTTCTACTAACAGTCCAATATTTTAAGAATGGACTGTTATAATGGACAGTCAGTAGAACTCTTATTATGGTAGACTCAAGACGTGTGTTGTTGACAAACTTGTTTGGCTTGTTTTGTGTAGAACTATGCACTTATTTGAAAAAAAATACCCTTTAAACTCGGAGTCCTTTTTTGTTCAGTTTTAATAAATACCTATAAAATTTTGATTTGAATAGATTTCGGATTTTTAGCTTGTAATACTCAATGCCCAAATGAAGATGTGAATGAGGTTTGCGCAGCCGTTCGGGAAAAGGAAAATGTTTATAAGTTGTATATCTTCTATTCCGTGAATTGCAATCTTAATGATAACGAATTGCCGGAGAGGGCCTAGAGGGCAAGCCCTACTTAATCATAAGATTCTAATTCAGGTCATCTAACTGACTCAGAATACAACCTGTTTGGCTGACACATTGTCAACGCAAAACCTGATGTAGGGATCGTGTATCGGACGAGTGGCAGTGGGCGGATCTTTACCCATCAGCGAAAGTTGAAATTCTTAATGATTAAGTCTCATAAGCATAGAACTTATTTTTTGCCTATCTGTAATTATAATACAAAAAATAATTATTTTAAATAATAACCAAACACTTTTTTAAAATTGATATGTACATATAAATGAGCGCAAAAATATTTTGCTTTGCCAACATAATTGGCATGATAACTTGCTTTTCAAATGGCGTGACAGTGTCCAATAAGTCGACAATAGAGCCATGAATTTCATGATTTGATCCTCGTTGTTTACATGTTTGCAGTACGAGCCCCGGACTGTTCTTTCTCTGACATATTAGACTGTTTTTGGTATTTCAACTTTACCACCCTTACACTAACTTTGCAGGTCATTATTTATGCTAAAAGAGGTAAGGAAGCCCGGGTAACTATGTCCGAGTTATACTTACATACATATGTAAGCTGCCCAGGTCAGTTTTCCGGGTAACTCTTACAAACTTGATCAGTTGCGTATCAAACAGTTATGTTAAACATGTGTGAAGGTGTCATTATGTCTTGCCTACACTTAGCCATCCACTCCGTCATTTCAATGGCCATAACACACCAACACGGCGTGCTTGTATTTCGTCATCCCTTCGATGGTATAGCAATAAACTACATTTGTTACTGAAACCAAAACAAAGTTGAATCGAATAGCAAATACAAGTATATGGTTATACAAAAATCGACTGTTTCGAACAACCAGTCTGGTATTGATTTTTTTCTAAATAAGACACCGATTAATCCGACTGACTACCAAAGTTGTCCGATATATGTCGCCGAGCAATCCGAATTGTTTTTGAAACTGTCCGATATATAACGCAAAACAATACAACTGGTTACCGAGATTGTCCGATATATGACGCAAAGCATTCCGACTGGTTGCCGAAGTTGTCTGATATATGTCGCCGACAATCCGGATTGTTTCTGAAAATGTCCGATATATCACAAAAAACAATACGACTGATTACTGAAGTTGTCCGATATATGTCGCCGAAAAATCCGACTTGTTACTGAATCTGTCTGATGTATACAGCCTATAAACAAGATAACCTTAAGTTAGCGGTTTACGCTTTTCTCATGGCTTTTGATCCTTGAACCACTGAACTACGATATGCAAAATAGCCTTGTCCCAGTACTTGTTTAAAAACAATAAGACAACAAGGCCCTTCCCTTCATGCTTCCATCCTTTTATCTTAATACTGTTTTTTTTTCAACAGTGTTTTCATTTTTGGGGCTCGTCTATTCCTTTGATTGCTTTAACCGAAATGTCACGCACGTGAAATTTTCTCGTGATTACAACACATGGATATAACCATCATTGATATAATGGACAACAAGGTATGACAGAGGCAACATCTAACGGATACAGTGGTGATGAATCAAACTCATCATTTAATTATCATAATGCCAGATTTTTTAACATTATAGTGGCATGTTGTAAGGTACTACATATTATATACTATCCTGCTGCTATTTCACCCGTCCTCTAAACCACATCGAACTCAATTACAATTTCAGAGAGAAAACCAGACTCAAGTTTAGTCAAAATACAACGGTATAAGCAAAGGAGAGTATCTTAATAACACATGGGTAACATCAATAATTATAAAAACACAATATATAGGACACCTAAATTACCTTATATTTTGCGATAGTCGGTAAAATCAGTATACTTTAACCGTTGATGGGCAAATTAAACAATCCGACCTCGATAAACTCGTTACCGACTTACAACCGTTTATTGTTTGTCTGACGATCATATCCGCCCTCCAAAACACTTGTGAATGCCATATTTACTGGTAATTAATAAATTGGAAACAACTATTTTTCTTTTTAACCGACCGAGATCAAACATATCACAATTTGTGTGAATTTAGTTACGTCTATTAGATGAAATGAATTAAGTGTACAAAAATAAGGCTCCATGAAAAAATAGCAAACCAGCAGATAACAAAACGTT
Source organism: Mya arenaria (assembly GCF_026914265.1). Taxonomy (NCBI): domain Eukaryota; kingdom Metazoa; phylum Mollusca; class Bivalvia; order Myida; family Myidae; genus Mya; species Mya arenaria. Next base: position 25,111,064 of record NC_069137.1, read on the forward strand.
GATTCGCGTTAAACCATTTAGTTGACATATATTTGAAATATATTTTGTACATAACTAAATGTTCCTGACAATATTATCCAGTGGGTAATTTTAAACACCAAAGACTTACAATCGTCGACAAGATACATTGTGTTGAAATCGTCATCATGCGTTTTTGTGTAATTTGGATAATGCAACATGTATACCTTATTCATTTTTATAATAATTAGATATCGCAATTTATGAAGAAAATAAAGAAATTGATTAAGTCATAATTATTTGCAAACTCAATGTTTAAGATAAACTAAGGAAGGTACAATGTTTGTGTTAAATCGGACATTTTTCTCTGACTTATGTTATCGATGTTTTTTTTATGATGGCAGCGATTTCACACAATAATCTAAAACATATCCTGTGTTAAGTCATATTGACTAGCTCCTGTTTTAATTTTATAATACTACATAAAACTGTGACAACAAAAATAAGTCTTAAATTAAGTGTGGGAAATCACGTGACTTCATAGGGGTTCTCATAGGTCAAAAGGGACTCAAGCAACTGATGTACCGTTTATTTCTAAATAACTTTTTTTGAATACATGTATGAAAAAAGTCTAAGCTTATACTATGCTATTTTCTGCTTCTACTCGTGTGATTTGTTTTAGATTTGCTGATTTATTAATGATGCAATCCTTGGCAAATTTTATAGCGTTGCATCGTTGTATAAATTTCTATCAAATTGAAGTTTTGGCCATTTGTTGCTGAACAAATGTCAGTATAGGACATGAATATTGTTTGTTGTATTGTAAAATTAAAACAACTAATACAGCTAAAATACAACGAACACCTGTTTCTTGTTCCAACTATCGTTATGTAACTTGCACAGATATAAACATTTTTCAGTTTCACGTACTTTATATTCAAGAACGAATCTACGGAAAAGCACATCCACTCCAATATGTGTCGGAATATTCTAATTGGATGATGCCTGGAATCCTAAATGTCATTTCAAGTTAACAAAATAAACCAAAAATAACAAAATGAATAATTGCATTTCCATAAAAAAAATTTGTTCGGGTAATTTATACAATGTCGAAACATAATAAGCACGCATCTATCATTCTTAAAACCTGTTCTCACGCAAATACCAGCATGATTTACCTGCACGTTAATACACATCGTAAGAAGAAATTGGCGTGCCAAAGAAAATTCTTCATTGAACAAAAAGTACATATATTTTAGTATTTATGAATATCTCACAGCAATGTTGTCCCCGTAAAATATCTGAGAAATGTTGTCCTGAATATCTTTGAGGACTTGTGTCCCGAATATGTATATGGACTGTTTTTCTGAATATTTAAAAAGAGTGTTGTCCTGATCTATGAAATGTTATCCTGAATGTGTCTCAAGTTGAGTGTCCTTAATTTCGCTTATTATCGTGTCCTGGATATCTCTCAAAAGTAGATTTCCGAATGTCATAATGAACAACTTATGAGTATTTGTACATTCACATGAATGATGATTAGCACATATATTTTTTGTTGTTAAGCGCCCAGGTTTCAGGACATCCACATCGCAAACCACCAATGTTAAACATAAATGTATGTTATAACTCCTCATTTTTGCATATGCTTCAAAGATAAGGTTGAAATATACATGTGTAAAATGACAGTTTAATCTCTTTGTCAGAAAACTAACAGAATTCATTTATTAAGTTTAAATTTCGTACCAAAATTGCAAAATTATAAAATAACTTGACCCAATTTCCAATGTCAATATCGCATGGTTGAAATTGTCAATGCTCATACTTATCAAAATGACAGTATTAGTGTCGTTAAAAGGTTTGTTTCCGGTAGATTATTGGTATATAGATATATAATTTTAAATCAGGAATCACAAAACAATCTCAATCGTTTCTCACTTAGGTCAACATGTCCTTAAGTAAGCTCATTGGAACATTCACTACAATAAAAACAATGATGTCAACATGTCCTTAAGTAAGATCATTGGAACATTCACTACAATAAAAACAATAAGGTCAACATGTCCTTAAGTAAGCTCATTGGAACATTCACTACAATAAAAACAATGAGGTCAACATGTCCTTAAGTAATATCATTGGAACATTCACTACAATAAAAACAATGAGGTCAACATGTCCTTAAGTAAGCTCATTGGAACATTCACTACAATAAAAACAATGATGTCAACATGTCCTTAAGTATGCTCATTGGAACATTCACTACAATAAAAACAATGAGGTCAACATGTCCTTTCGTAAGCTCATTGGAACATTCACTACAATAACAACAATGATGTCAACATGTCCTTAAGTAAGCTCATTGAAATATTCACTACAATAAAAACAATGATGTCAACATGTCCTTAAGTAAGCTCATTGGACCATTCACTACAATAAAACAATGATGTCAACATGTCCTTAAGTAAGCTCATTGGACCATTCACTACAATAAAAACAATGACGTCAACATGTCCTTAAGTAAGCTCATTGGACTATTCACTACAATAAAAACAATGACGTCAACATGTCCTTAAGTAAGCTCATTGGACCATTCACTACAATAAAACAATGACGTCAACATGTCCTTAAGTAAGCTCATTGGACCATTCACTACAATAAAACAATGACGTCAACATGTCCTTAAGTAAGCTCATTGGAACATTCACTACAATAAAAACAATGATGTCAACATGTGCGTATATAACATAGAAGAAACTAAAACATTAAAGCAATCAGGTCGATGTTATTGTTGGATTCATCATGTCGATTGTTGTTACCAAACGAATGACAATCTGCGACAATCAATATCGTTGTGAACACAAGCTTGTTTTATCGCCGTTTTAAACGCGAGTGCCAGATCACACAATTGTTTACAATGGTGTTTCTGGATATTTACTTGTACACATTACAATCGCATTACAATTATTTAGTATTTATAAATATGTTCCCAAAGAAATCAATCGTCCGAAGCATTAGCTGGGAGATGATAAACCTTAATACATTTTATCTCTTAACCAATAACTAGAACGATTGATTTCCTCGGGATGTAAAGATACATTGTCATTACAATGCAAGACTCTATTGCTGATTTCACATTGTATGATTTAACATTTCAAGCCGTCATCGGTTAGTATGTAGTGGTAATTGTAGATAAAGGTCTTTCTTGCGGATGTAAGCATCTTCATTATATTTTCATTATATAGTTATAATTGTCTTACACGCCCATTGAATTACTACGTCTATAAAACTCACAGGCAGCTACATCTGGATTAGACACCGTATATATTTAAAACATAAGCTTCATTAAGTAATATCACTTCTAAACGATTCCTATCGATAGCCAGCTTAGACCGTTTCTGACACTCTGACACTAACAAAAGACAGAACGGGAAAAGCTCAATTGATTATTAAAGACATCAAGACAGATCGACGTAACAAATACTTAAATATGAGTGTTGGATGCCTGCAGAGTAAATATGGTTTTGATTAATGTAGTAAGTTCTATGATTTCCCACAAGGGAAATAAGGAAAGTGAAGCTTGGTCTGGCATTTGATAAGTTGATTTCATAACATGTATGCAAATCCGTGGTATAAAATGAACGGCAATGTTCGTAATGTCTGCATTACAAATGACTTAAATAAATTGTTATGTCTGCGTACCGTTGTTTTCCATGCTCATAAAAGTCGAATAAAATGCTATTTATGCAAATATTTTAATTGCCGCCATTACTGACATTTAACGATACAATAAGTCCGTGAAATGTCCACGAGAACAGCTGTGGTGAAACATCAACCGCAAAGAAATTGGAATTGCATGTATCATGGCGCAGGGCACCTAATAGAGCAAGGGAATACTCGAATGGTGTGACTAATCATCAGTAGTCTCAGGTGTCAGATTTCAATCGTTACTTATTGTGTTCATTGCTTAAGAAATAAGGTGAAAGTAGATCTGTTTTTTTAAACAGTATCTTACATTAAACAACATCTTTGCAATAAAAAATGTTTCTGGCTTTTGCAAGCAAATACACTTTTAAACAATTAAAAAGAAGGTCGCTTGTGTTTGCGAACTAAAGTAACTACGAAACATTAAAGACAGATAGTTTAAAGTGTCTGCAAAGGAAGAAAATTCCTCCACCCTCCAGCCCATAATGGACGTTATTAGGAATATCAAATATAACTAAATACGTAGTCTCTTGGTGAACAAAGTTAAGTATTATCTATAGCTTAAATAAAGTTATGAACGTAGATAGCAGTGAATTTAATATTGGTAGTATTTTTCGATGCCATCAGATTATAGAAATGAATAATGTCAGTATTTCTACGAAACCAAGAAAATAAATATTTTTTTGCGGATGTGACTAAATCTTGAACACCCTAAAAAATGATATTTATATACAATAACAAGTATGTCTTTGTCCAATAAACAATAAATACAGAAGTGATCATTTCTATCAATACTAAAACATCGACCAATTTTAATATGGTGGGTATAACTGGAGGTTATAAATGTAGCCAATGATTTTCCTCTGGTGTCCCTTAATAGAACAAAATATAAAGAAATAAACTCAATTCTTCCTGGTGAAAAATATGACGATATACCAGTTTCACAACCTTTAGAAAAAATCAGTAAATATCTGAAGTATACGTACGAGCATATCAGAAAACTGCTGTGAATAAACCACTAAGCGATTCAAGTATCGCATATCTGCATAATTGCTTAACATTTAAGGGGCACTTAATTCGCCATGCATAAATATGATTGCTTCAAATGGGCTTTGTAACTACTCATTTATAACAAATACAGACCCACAAAGAACAGAAAGGAGTCTCATTGTATTTCTTTGCTTGAATACCAATTCCAGTTTTAAAATTTGTATTCGTCTTCGTCAGAATTTTAAATCATCGGTAATTGGAATTAGACACCTCCGTAATTGGGTTCATAAACTCTTAAAGGTTAAACTTCTGGCGTCAATATCACAAAAATACTTAAGTCAAATCTTAAACTTAGAAATCAATCATAGTTCTATGTTCAAGTAACATCTGAACGGACAGTTTTTGTGAATTTTCAATATCATAAATATAATCAGGGTTTATGTCACGACACTTCGTGGTAAAAGTTCTAATAGCGCATCAGAGTTAATGACTCCGTTAAGCTTTAATACTATAACATCAAGGATTCAAAAGGTCTTTAATTATAAGTATCCATGAAATTCAGAAAACACGAAAGATAGATAGACAGACAAACATAATTGTTTATTGTCGTAAACATGTTATTTAACAGTGTCTTGACAAAACGCAGAAGTTATAAACACTCAATTAAATTAATTTAGGTTGGTCACAACGATGCATGACATTAACACAAAGAAAAGAGAATAGTATAAGTAAAGTTAAAGAACAAAAAAATAATGTCTCAAAAAATGGAAACATATCTAAATCAAACTGTGAGATAAATAGTAATGAAGTACTATGGGAGGCTATTTACAAATGTCATACTACTGGAAAGATCTAAACGATGTTATTTATTAAAGAATTTCATAACATAAATGTTTAATTTGTAAATTTACCTAAGCAAACTAGTATGCTTACGTTTTTTGATAACACTAGTTCGATAAACTTGTAAATACTTGGGTTTCTAATATGATATATTTTAATCAATGTTTTTTTCTGAGGTCATTTTATACAGGATATATTGTGATGAATTGATATTCATGTTCTTAAATGTTAGAGTTACAAACAGTACAAAGACGTTGGGTTCTATCTATTCTATTTCGATCATATCGGCCGGTTTCTATATGCAGTTTATGAGATGAAAATCTTAGCTTAGAGAAAGACATTTTTAGTTTCTTTGGTAAATATTCTAGGTAAAGTTTAATTTCAAAATGTTCCTTAATGAGTTCATATGTGCATCAAGTACTACTACTGCTTATCCCTTCATACCATGATTTGATAAACACATCAAGCACTATAATCTTAAACATAATAAATGAGTATTTTCAAATTAACTGAGTTTGTATTTAACCATACATATCTAACAAATATTTTACCTTATTGGCCCAGTTGTTACGATAATCAATGTTTCCTAGCATGTCACTATATAAGGCTTAAAGTTGTAATGTTTGTAATATTTATAAGTACATAAAGAGCCTTATAATACCTTTCCCTGCTATGGATTCTTGGTTTCAAACAAAAGACCCGGTGTAGTTAAAAACTGTTCCAACGTATTTAAAATCATCAACTGTTTCAAGATATTTATTGTTATATGTCCATTTTTCATTTTCAGGTAAATTGCCCATTTTCCAAAATACCATTATCTTTGTATTTTCCATGTTAACTTCTAATCCCCATTTCAAACCATAAACATGCAACAAAGAGTTATTTTGTAATTCATCAACAGGATTGCCAAAAGTTACCATTTTGTCGGCAATTAACATTACTATAACAGTGATATCATCTAAGGTTAGTCCGTTTACAGGATTATCTTCTAAAATTAGCTCAAGATCATCGACGAAAAGTTCAAATAAAATTGGGTACATTATTTCCCCTTGTTTTAGGCCGACGTCACAATCAAAGTAATCAGACAACGAGCTACATTTTTGTACACATTATTTCACATTCACATACATAATCCTAACGATTCTAAGCATTTTCCCGTCAACTCCTGCTCCAAAAAGCTTAATCTAAAGGCTATGTCAACTGGCACTATCAAAAGCACGTTTCAAGTCAACAAAAGAGCAGTACAATCTTTTCTTATCATGTGACAGTTTTTGCACAATTGCATTTTATAAAAAAATTGCATCTGTAGTAGACCGACCCCTACGAAATCCAATACAAATTGGGAATCGCTCATAATATTATTATTTTCTGCCCAGTCAGTTACTCTTTTATTTAATATTCCGGTAAACATCTTTGCAAAACAGCTCACTAATGTAATCCAAGGGTAATTACTTGGGTTGCATGAATCGTTCTTTTTCTTTTCTAATAAGTTCTCCTCTGTGAAAAAGTGGACGGACAATGGGCAGATTGGGGTGAATGTACCATTTGTGAAGACAGGTGCCCGTGAGAACAGTGGTTCCGTTCACGAAGGTGTAATAATGCTGCCCCACTATACAACGGAGCCAGTTGTTCCGGAGAGAGAACACAAGTCCAAGGTAATTATTATGTTTAATATTTTTAAACGATATACAAAATAATAATTCACAAATGTACGAAAAGAAAAGAGTAAGCTTGTTGTTAATTCAGTTCAGAAGTTTATGCGAATATAAATATCAACATACACGTGATTTGAATCGTGTTCTTTTATTTTTGGCGTCTAACGCTAATTATGATGTATGACCAGTATATCCCCATCACAATTATAGTAATATCTGCGTTAGCATCCAAACCGTGCTGTTCGGAAGATTATATATTTATGATTTATGTGCCTAAATTCATTAACAATCGAACAGGTGCAAATCTTTCCAAAATAAAGTAATTTGAAAAACAAACGCATGCTTATTGCATATAAGCTGACGATACAAGTGTGTTTGTGATATAGGAAATGTGATGTGGTTTCAGGCGTGCTTATTTTATGAGTGCACTGCTAGCGATGAGAGGATTGTATGTGATATCGGTTGTGCGTGTGGTATGATGACGCTGCTGGTAATATATATCACTTGTTTGTGATATAACACGTGCTTGTGAGATGATAGCGTTGCTGGCGATAAAGGGTGTTCTTGTGCTATGAGGCGTGCCAGTGATACGGGGCTTGATTATGATATAAGGTCATTGCTGGTGACAAAGGAGGTGTTTGTTATATCGGGCATATTTGTTGTATGATGCGTTACTGATGAGATAAGGGTTCTGTCGGTGATATAAATAGTGATTCTATTATTGGGCTATTATTATTCTTTTGTTGTTTGGCGTAGCTTTACATATAAAGGCGTTGTTTGAGATACAGGGTGTGACATTGTTATGAGGCGTGCTTCTGATATTGGGGTGTTAGTGGTAATATAGCAAGTGATTGTGATATTGGTGTGTTAGTGGTAATATAGAACGTGCTTGTGATATTGAGGTGTTAGTGATGATTAAGCACGTGCTTGTGAGATATTGAGGTAATAGTGGTAATATAGAACGTGCTTGTGATATTGAGGTGTTAGTGGTGATTAAGCACGTGCTTTTGATATTGAGGTGTTAGTGGTGATTAAGCACGTGCTTGTGAGATATTGAGGTGTTAGTGGTAATATAGAAAGTGCTTGTGATATTGAGGTGTTAGTGGTGATAAAGCACGTGCTTGTGATATTCAGGCGTTGATGGTTTATATGGGACGTTACGTTTAATATGAGGCGTGCTTGTGATATGGAGGCGTGACTGGTAATACGGGGACTATTTGTGATATTGGGGTTTGTATATTATATGGGGCGTGTTTGAGATATCGGGCGCTGACGGTCATATGGTGCGTCGCTGGTGATATTAGGCTTGCTTGTGATATGGGGTGTTCTGTTGATATGGGACATGTTTTTCATATGAGGCATGATTTTGATATACATATATACTTCACCCATAGTATTGTGACATGCATTTCTTTCTTTCGTTTGTCAGGAGCATTTCAACTGTCATGCTGATTCTTCAAACAAAACATCGCTTTAGCCAATGACTCGATTGGTTGTCATTGGTATATTTACCACTATTGGTAATGACCTGTCTCAATAAAATATATTCTCTGATTGGATTGTTTGCCATTGGTATATTTACCACTATTGGTAATGAGCTGTCTGAATCAAAGAAATACTCTGATTGGACTGGTTACCATTGGTATATTTACCACGTTTAGTATTAAGCTGTCTCAATTAAAGATATACTCTGATTGGTTCGGTTGCCAGTGGTATATTTACCACTATTGGTAATAGCTCACTCATTCAAATATATAATCCGATTGGATTGCTTGCGAGTGGTATATTTGCCACTATTGGTAATAAACTGTCTCAAAAAAAGATTGAATGGATTTTGAGTGATATATTTACCACTATTGGTAAAAGTTGTCTCAATCAAAGATATCCTCTTGTTTTGTTTAATGCGTGTTTCTGTAGGATATATTTGATAAATTTATTTATTTTTATATTTCAGACTTTGCCGACTGTTCGGAAATAAATAAGAATGTAGGATAGTGCGTATTTAACTACATATTGAAAAGCAATGAAAAAAATAGAAAATAAAAAAAATCTTATTTTATTTTTTAGTTTTTCAATTAACTTTTCAAACTGACTATAAAAACGGAAGGATCGGAGCTTATTCCGTAGGTAGGCTCGGTTTACCCTAACCAATTGTGTTTTTTTTGGCCTAACACTAAAATATAGAAATAAGTTTTATCATTTGCCTTAAAGAGATATAAAACGACAGTTAGTTGTATTTGTTTTGAAAAGAACGTCAGCTTGTATGCAGACGTAATTGTAGTTCAGAAAGTACCTCACTGTAACTGTTCCAGCAATATGCGTTTTAGACGTGTAAGTTGGCAAACATATTTACAGTTAGTTACATATATTGATATTCACGTTTTGAAATAGTGAAATATCATTTTTATTTCACTGATATTTCTCTAAAACAATCCACAAAAAATGCAATCAAAATAATTCATGACTTGAAAAAATGCAGATCATTTGAAGGCATATTATGTCGAAGAAACAAGTGGATTTTTTGATGATATTCATCCAAATGAAAATGACATTAAACCATATTAATTTCGAAATAATATTTGTATAGAACAATCTTAATGAAATTTATTGCCAATCAAATTGAAATGAGTAAACTAACGCTAGACATTGCATTGTCCGATTTCGGATTATAGAATTGCAAAACTGACACCGAATAGAATAACGCAAAATTCACAATTTGTTCATATAGAATAGCGCAAAATTCACACTTTGTCATTTTAGAATAACGCAAAATTCATATTGTGTTCATATAGAATAGAGCGAAATTCATAGAATAGTGCAAAATCCATACTTTGTTCATATAGAAGAACGCAAAAATCACCCTTTGTTCATATAGAATAATGCAAAATCCATACTTTGTTCATATAGAATAAAGCAAAATCCACACTGTGTTCATATCGAAAACGTAAAATCCACATTTTGTTCCTATAGAATGACGCAAAATTCACTATTTGTTAATTGAATAACCTAGCATTTACACGTTATTCAAAAAGAGTAACGCAAAATCGTCAAGCATCACGCTGCACAAAGTAACACATTAGTTAAATGATAAAAAAGGCCAATTGGCAACATAAACAATCTGATGCATATAATTATGTTTCGTAGGCCTCAACTATTGTATGAGATGATCTCCCGGACAGCAAATGATTTAAGGATCGACATCACACGTGGAAATAGTAACACCGGCTTTGTCGTATACGCTGGCTTCAGTGTGGGGGCCGAGTCTAATTATACCCTACATATAGGAAATACAAAGGCAGAAAGTGGAAGTAAGTATTTTGTATCATTAATGAAATAAATTGTTAATTGAGGACTGACATGGACATTTCAAGTGTTGTGAAAAGCGTTAAAAAATAACTTCATGGCTTTACGCCCAAAAGCTTTTGTAATACATTGTTTATTGTTGTTGTTTTGTGATTAGTTAAGTATGGTAGTAACAAACAATATAGCTCCATTCGAATACGAAACGAAGTGTTCACTCAAAAGCTAGCAACAAACAATAACATATTAATAGTTCCATCTCTGTGTTTGTTTCAAATTGTTATTGACATTGGTTTATTTCTTGAATATGTCTTGTTCATCAAAAAAATGTGGCAAACCTTGCATGCCGAAATTGACCTATCGAAATGCCATTATTTTTATAATAATAATAATACAAAATTGTATTTCATATTCAAGCAATTGACGACATGAAACAATTAACCGATATATTTTCCTTTATTTGCAGAGATTCCGACTGCTTACCAGTTTAATACCTACGCAAACGGTTCTGCCTTTTCCACATTTGACCATGGCAATGACATTGACAGTTCGACTAATTGTGCCGATCGGTTTGCCGGCGGGTAGTGGTACAAATCGTGCCTCGGTTATGCGAACCTGAATGGCCGGTATTACAAACCCGGAACTTATGTTTACGGCGGAGAAGCTATGACATTTGATGATCTTGAATCGCTTAAAATCAGCAAAATGATGTTTAGACCTTAGATCGTTTGTGAAGCCATTATTTCACCAACATTAGCTTTTTCTTATTCTATTTTAGACTTATTTTATAACCATTTGAAAAATATGTATGGTCTACAAATTGCAATTATATCAACCCACGTACGATCGTTTTTATTTTCGAATAGATATATCCGAATATTGAATTATCTGTTTTGAAATAAAATACATTTGACACAAATCAATCATTTTTTTACTTTATTTTTCAATAATACGTTTGCTGTTTGGTCCGAAGAATTTAATCTTTTTTCAATCTGCTGTAATTTGAGTTTTCTTTGTGCCATTTAGCCTTATGCTTTAGAAGGGTTTGGGACATGCCTTCACCGTCATCTAACAAGCTTATATCAACTGCCATTGGAAGGCATTTCAAATCATTAAACCTCTTCAAATCTTCTACAAATCTTATACAACCAATGTTATTGTTAGACTGTATAGTAGTTGTAAGTCAGAAATGTTGCTTTGGCACAAAATACATCGATTTGGCCATTGTCGGATGTTTGAAAACATATGGACTATCAGCCATGTTCCTTGTGTAAGTATTTGTAAACGAAAACTAGACTACATGATGTAACACTACACAAAAGTTAGTCTCTATATTTTGGGTTCATGTTAAAAAACCAAAAAATAGAATTTCAAAATACTGTATGTAATTTAAAAATTATAAAGCTAGTTCTATCCAAATTTAGAAAATATATCATTTAATGATGTGTTAACAAACTAATAATATGTTTCATTAAATATTATTACTAAAAAATTTCATCATTAATATAAACGTTGACCAAACAGTCTATGTTGTCTCAACACCATGTGACATTCTTTTTTATCAATTGGTGCTTTTTTAATTACTAGTTCAGCTTTTTGGTAAATACCATAGCTTGAATCTTAACAATGCAGTAAGTTTCAGGCATAAATTCATCTAAATTAGCAGAGAAGCATGCTTTATCAACAAAAAAAATCGTCTTTAAATGGCAAATTTAAAACAAGGGGAGATTACCTTGTTTTTAAAATCCAAATAAATTACCCGAAATGATTCATTTATTAAATAAATATCATTTCCTATATTGAAAAATTACTCAATTGGTCTGAAATTGTATCGATTTATTATTTTGATGAATAATTAAAATGCCAAAACATGTTTGGCGGCCAATTTGGAATTTGTCGGTCATTTTGGATTTTTCAGAATGGGTCTAGGGCTATTTTTTCAGTTTTTTTTCTTTAGATAGTGTGTTCAAAATTTTGTGCTTTTCCCATTTTCTGAAGTATTCTGGTGACGATCTGACTGGACTATATCTATGTACAAATAGTTGATAAGTACCAACATTATGGACAATGGGGGATTTCTATAATTTTTTGCAAAAATCACAAAACCGACATCTATCTATTTTCCAAGCTTTAAATTATTTCTTCAAGGTGTTTGTTTAGTTCTGCTCGAGTCAAAATACTGTTGCAGAAGAAAAGAATATATAATTAGATAAAAAAATGTTAGCTAAGGGATAAGTGAAGTAAAATAAAACTGTATTATCATTAAATGTCACACATATCAACGTTAAATGAACACTAGATGAAGGACTTAACAAAAGCACCGCGGAACGAGCACCAACATTCGTTTGGTTTTGTTACGCTGCTACGTTTTATCGGAACAAGGGGTATAACTCAACAATTTAAGAAAAGTTATGCGCCTCTCATGTTATGTGTCAGCAGAACAAGGGTTATATCTCAATAATAAAGAAAGAGTTATGCACCTCTGATGTTTAGTTACAGTGAATCAAGGGGTATAACTCAACAATAAAGGAAAGGTTCTGCGCCTCTGATGTTTAGATTCAGTGGAACAAGGGATATATCTCAACAATAAAGGAAGAGTTATGCACCTCTGATGTTAAGTTTCAGTAGAACAAGGGTTATAACTCAACAAAAAAGGAAGAGTTATGCGCCTATGGTGTTAAGTTTCAGTAGAACAAGGGGTATAACTCAATAATAAATGAAGACTTATGCGCTTCATCATGCATGTTCGTACTGTCTCTTATAACATACGCTTCAAGCTTCGTGGGAATAGTTTGAACGGTATTGAGCAGGGATTGCTTTGATATTTTTCTTCAAACCGCACTCTGGCTAACACAAACATTGCAATATGAATTGGAAATACGTTATACATCCGAAACTAAAAGCAATCTTCAAATTTAAGGAGTGAAGCACAATCATTTATCCATGCAGCAAAAAGAAAAATTCAGCGATATTCTCTATCCTTACGATAATACATGAAAGCGTGTTTTAATAAATGTTCATGAAATAAAAAAAAATGTTTAAACAACGTCAAATTGCATGTTGAAACCAATTACTCAACTTTAATGTGTATTTATTGATGTTTTCACTGTGCATTAAAACTTAAATCCAGCCTGCGTCTACGCTGAATGCACATAAAACTGCTTTACATGCATAAGCCATTTATTCTATATTGTAGTTGCCGCCATAATAGAAATATTTATGGTGCAATTCAAAACGTCCCGCTATTTTTACTATATTTAATGGTTGTCTTTTGTTTCCAAACACAAGCATAAAGTAGACATCAATCGATAAACATATAAAAACATTTCACGCTCATAATGAATGTTTTATAGTTTGACAAAAGCATTTCAGGCTACATGCTACCATTACAATTGCCTTCACATTTCTATGGTCAAACACTTATTTTACCAACATATACAATAATTTCTAGCAATAGCAGACAGTGATAACCTTATATAGTCTTTAAAACCGTACATACATGATCAGCTAATACAATATGAGGCTCATTTGATTGTTTCAAAACCTTTCTACACTTGATATTATCATGCTTTCATTGAATTTCGTAATTCACAAACAATGGCATGAAAACACTTGAAAGAAAAAACACATTCAAAATGTCCGACTTAAAAGTATATCTCAAATGTACAGCATTAGATGTTTTAATAACAAATTCTTCCCAAATACAAATAAAAAACATGAATATAAAGTTTATAAATTCCCCTTATTTAATCAGATATTAGAAACAAAAATATGTTTTCAAAGGTTGAAATTTTAATTACAGTTCGTTGAATGTGATTGCTACTTAAACAGTATAATTTGTCAATCATCACTTACAAACACTAAATACAATATACAATATGTTTATAAAAATTGAATACAACTATGAAATACAACGAAAACTGCAGAAACAAGCTTTGTAGTCAGAACTTCAACACTAGTCCTGATATTTACATAAGTGGATGAAATGGAAGGCACAAACGCTCAGCGACACCTTACAACAAAGGCAGATAGCATATGAACATTAATATGCATTTTATCACGTCTAGATTTGAATTCATTTTAACGTTATAAATAGCAACAATCAGATATAACCTGATATACAATATTTCCTGAAACTTGCATTTTTAATATATTTTCTAAGGAAATTCCACATAGATTAATCACGGTGTTTGCTAGATCAATGAGCTGCTAGAACAATAACCAAGCAACACGTTATAAGGTCAAGACATTCTAAGCTGGTATGCAGACAGAACTACTTTGTAACATACATCGCACTTTTATGAAATTGTGCATTACCCAAAAGTAATTACTTAGACGATTATTCAAATTCAGTAGTTTAAAAGACTACCGAGAATATTGCAACTGAGCGTTAAGAAACATAAGACCATTTCAAAGACAATTAAAGTAAACTTTTAGACCTAAACACATTGATGGCACTTGGACAAATTTGCCGCAGCTAATAAAGATATGTAAAACACAATCACCTGGCATGACAACCATGCATTTAAAGTTCAAATTGTGGTAGTAGTTCACAAGCCAAAAGCAGCAAGCCGACCGACCGTCCAACTGACTGACTAATCTAATTGGTCCTCTAATATGCTCCCTTTAAGTTTTGAATACGGTGAGTTCATGATTTCGGTTCATTTAAATGGTCTATTCGTTTTTCTAAATTGAATAACAGTCACTATTTACAGCATTCAAACAAAGCGTCTGAGACTGATGTAAAATACGTCATAACCTCAATTGAGTAGTGTGAAATTGTGTCAAAAACGGAAGATCTCTCTGGTTGGATTAATTGCCTTATTGGTTGTCTATTTTGAGTTGTCGCTTGACTGGCCATCATGCGTAATAATTGAGCGCTATTCCGTAGGATCATAAAGTACCTATTCTACAAACCATTGCAACGGCCACACGGCACTTCTTGACACAGGATCATGAATCGGCAGTTTTTTCACTATTATATACGGAAGTGATACTTATTATACATTTAATTATTCTTGCAAGCAACAGTGATGCAAGTAATCACGTAGGCCAATTGACTAGTGTATTGTTCATACCATTTACCTAATTTAAAACTTAGAAAAACAGTAGTTTTGTAGATTGAAATATTACTCAATTGTATTGCCTAATAATACGGATATTCTGTCCGTGTTCCCATGTTCAATGCGGTTAATGAATGTATAGAGTCAGATTGAATATTAATCTTAGTATCTATTAGATAACTGATTATCGATGTATAGTACGACTGAACTTATTATGTCTTTTTTAGATCCAGTTAATTCTTCGGTTATTGAACTTTCGTGAAAAGTGTTAAATTGCTTAACTGTGAAACATAATTGCACTCGTTTAAGAACAGACAATTTTGATTAATATGAACGTGATATTGAAATGCCAAGTCTCACTGTTTATACAATGGGGTCAACTTATAAGCTGCCGTACGGCAAACACGAACGTTACCCTGGAATGTCAACTGTGAATGTTAACAAAATTTAGTCATATAGTCAACTGCCGTACGACAAATTCGAATTCCAAGCGTTAATATTTACACAATCGGGTCTACTTATCGACATCCGAACGCAAAATGTGAACGTGACATTGGAATTTTAAGTGTCAATAGTTACACAATCGGGTCACCTTATCAACGATCGAACGGCCAATGTCAAGTGTTAATGTTTAAAATAACCAAAAATACTTTTTATGGAATTTGCCAAAAATGGAATCGAAAGACACCTTTAGTATACCCGACTGCATTAGACATGTGTTATGGAATGTAGTTTCCTAGTGGATATGTCAATGCACGTAGGTGGTTGTATATTTACTGAACATCGCAGAGTTTATCAATCACTCGTAATACTTGTTCATTATGTATCCTGGAAGTATCACTTTTTAATCATTCAAGTCCCTGATCAATTTCTCCAAAGGCCATCCTACATGATAAATGTTTGTCTCACGGCGATATTTAATCGGTTCCTGGCGATATCGAGGGTTAAGCGCATTATTTCCACTAACTCGCTGTATTGTTATATTGAGTTACGATCATCTTGCGTTGAGTACTCGATTTCTTCAAATTCTTATAATTGAATAGTGCAACCTTGTCTGCTCTGAGTCTGTAAGTCTTGACAAAGGCATTGATTGATTTAGAACCTGGGTAACTTGATTTTACATTCAAACAAAGACAATAAATCAAATATATAAATTTAACGACAAAGTAGATATGTCGCTTATTCGTGTAAGAAAATACTTTCATGGAAACAAGATGCCCGCGAAGCGACTGCCCACTCTCGTCTGTTGAATTTCAGAGAAAATGGGCATAACTAAATTATAGTTAATGGCAGAGTTATAGGCATTGTTAAACGTTTGCCAACCGTATCTGGAATTATGTGAACATTGTTCTGTTTGGCATTTTGAAACATTTGTGAGTTTGAATGCTTTTTTATTATTATGTTGACGTTCTTTTCATTTTCTAAGACACTTACTAAATGTGCCAAAGTGTAATGTTACGAGAAAATCATGATATTGTCACGATCGCGTTTTATTTATGTTCCCATGCGTCCTTTTATCATCAAGATCAGATGATATTAGGAAGTAAATTGAACGCAGCTCAGGGAAGCCATTCTCGAGTGCAGTGTATTCCAATACGCAATCAAAAGGGTTGAAGGCCTTTTGAATGTGTTATACCAGAGAGTATGTTTATAATGGGGTTTGAAACGAAAACTAAAACATCGGAGTACTCGATAGACCGATAAACAATCAAATACTTATCTCCCTTCCCGGACAAGTAATACTACCATATCGCCATTCGGAGCCCCTCGGCCATTTTTATTGAAAACAACCTAAGATGTATTTGGACGGTTTACATATTCAAAAAGTTGTGCGTTGAAGTCCGCTGCAAGTATATCGCGTAGTAATTTTATTACGCAGTTAAACTTTATGCCTTTATACTTGGCAATCTTAATTATGTTTGCAATAATTCACTTCACTGGCAATCAATTTAAACTTAAATCAATAAATACAACTCTAAAACACTACGTTTAATTAATGATAAAATTAAAAAATACGAACTACTTCAACTGATGTACCGGCATACATCCGAAGTGGTTTTCAATGTAAATGGCCGATGAGTTCCGAATGCCATATCGCTTTACCTCGATTAAAATGCACTTTTGATTGCAACATTATTTGTTTTATGTTTTAACAACAAACAAATAAAAAAGAACAATATTAAATAATACAAGATTGAAAGTCAATGAATAGATTATTCGTTTTTTTTAGTGAAATAAATATCGATGTCATTCTTTTGTTGATGTTTCGGGTTTCAGTACATGTTGAATTCAAAATAAATATTCATAATGAAAATATGTACAAAAAAATCCTGAAGGAAAATGTCCTGTAAAAACAAAAATGAATGTGAATATTTTGGATTAGTTGTATTTCATCCATCTCTAACACAACAATTTAAGGTCTCATATTCCTGAGATATTGTCTCATAAAATAACGAAACGGCATCAACTTCAGTACATTGTCCATATCATATATCAAACAAACATAACAAAAGGGTCATGAAAACATAATGAAAAGTTTTGAACAAATATTACTTTACAATTTTTTTTTTCAAAAATCAAGATCAAATGTGTTTCCTTGATGATAAGGACTTTAAGGAGAGGCTTTATTTTGAAAACAAACGTCTTCACACTGTTAGACTCCTTTATTTCTACCGGCGCAGCAGAAGAAATATATTACGAAAGCCGGAAATATAACATGCTAGGTTACTATAAATGAAAAGAGAACGACCTAAGCCACGGGTTGATACGTTTAAAAACTCATAAAGTGCAATTTGCCCGTCATCGCAGGCCATAAACATGTTTCTAGGGCAATCACAAATACGAAAATCAATGCAAACCATTTGAAAACACCTTTAAACAGATTTAGAGATGAATTACAATCCATATCCGTGCCTTATTTTCTGATTTTATTTTAATGTCTTCTATTTTCCGATTAGAACAATATTGTTTTAGGAAGTATAACACTATGATTTAATGAAAGTCAGTTGATGTATTGTTACAAACAATATTAAACTCATACTTTCTTTGAGCTACCACAAAATAATCACTTACCAAATGGATAATAAAATGCTCCAAGTCTAATATCATTTTGTGAGTTAAAACCAAGACACGAAACTATGGTTATTGTATTAAACCAACTTTGCAAGAACAGTAATTGATCGGTTAGTTTAAACATTATTTAATTTTACAACGATTGTGAAACAAGCTATAACAACTTATATTAATCCTTCTCGTTGGCACGATGTTGCGCGAGATTGTGGTCTTGTGATGTGGGGAATACCGGAGAAAACCCACTTGTCCAGCTTGGTGACCACAAACCAATAATCGATCGGTTATGACTGACAATCATTTCAAAGAATGGTTTCTCAACCCCAGACATTCCAAACGTTTCATCAGGAACGTTTTAACCCGAAGGACTGTTTTGAGAACAAGATACAGTATGACCATTATGGGTACATGCGTAATAACATAAAGCTGCAGTCTAAATAGGCGTTTCATGCCGTATTTGGAACAGACATAGCCTGTTGGTCACGCTATAAGCACATTCAAATGTTGGCAATGCGGCAATATAATACTAAACTTAGTGCAATTCCGTAAACGTACTTTACTCGAAGTATCCGACCGGAGGAGGTCATTGGAGCTATTTTAAGTCACGGACTTTGATACCGATTTGAAAAATATGTCATAGAGCAACTTCAAAAATCAAAGCCTGTTGCCGATACTATTCACTGGTTGTTATTTTTTGTTGCTTTTTTTTCTTGAAAATAAATTATGTCTAATTTGGGCATCAGTTATCGCCCATCCTGCCAATATATCATTCCCACAATAGCACTGAAATAGTGCAGTAAGACGCGTTGGCTACAGCGGCATGTCCTAATTGTCCGCGTTGGCAAACTTTTGTTATGGCGCTAGCGCAAGTTTTGCAAAGTCCGTGATGTGTGCACATACGGAAAAAATAGACATGGACAGCTCTAATTAACCCGACACTGCTTCTATGCTTGCGAAACATGTATTGATTTTAACTGAACATTTTTACATTTCTGGTCTAAGTATAATCATGTCATCACTGAAGAATGCTTCTAATAAAAGGTATATCGCCTTTGCTCTTTAATCGGCATGAAATAAAGGCTTCTAACCCCTCAAAGATTATCAATCAAAAAGCAATGCTAGTCAAAAGGCACACTTCCAGGTTGTTCCTCAACCAGACATCCTACAACCTTAAACAATTACTTTTATCGGGCATTCAACAGCACATATAAGTATTAGTCAGTTAGGACACCGGACCGATAATGACCGACTCGACCGTTTAAGTACGCGTTTTTCAAGAGTATGAAGTGTGAAAGAGGTTAATTGGCACGCATAACCTCAAACTGCGTTATAAATCGATAACAAATGTGCTAAAAAGTACATTTTACGCTGAATTCCGATATTTAATATTGGAGGAAGTAGGCGCTACGCAATAATACAGTTTTAGTGTTATTACGTTTTTTTGTAAATATGTTATATCTTCGCCTCATAAAATAATAATGCTCATCAATTTGACAGATGCATTAGCTCTCAGCACGGTGAACATGTGCAACACGCAAAAGCGTTAGTCAGACATTATTCCCAGCTGAACAGCTAAAAGGGTAAAGCCTTTTTGCGAGAACTTTCCGTTATTTTAATGGCAAAGACAGTAAACAATGTCATTAAGGGATGAATAATTGAAAACAAATATACAGCGGTAAAACGCGGATCTCGCACATTGATTTAGGCATATTGTTTCATTGTCGACCATAAGTTAGTTTGGAATCATTTCCGGTAAGTCTGTGCCTCATGCAGTTAAACATTTAAAACAGCCGAACGTAACATAGATATAATTCATTTCAAATCAAGCCGGGATACATTAGTTGATATATTCAACCGGAGAGCGCCTTATACGGATATACTTCAACATTTGTGAAGTTATTTGGCACTGACGGATATATCCCTGTTGCATTTTCTTGATCTATGTTTGGCCTTTTAGCACGCATGGACCGTCCTGAAAACGCTTAAAAGCAGAACATGCAAATAAAAGTAGCTCTAGAATGCGAGTATGTAGTGCTTTTCCTTAGTAAGTGCTCATTAATTCAGCAAATAGAGGTACGTTATACAAGACAATTATCATTTTATCATGTTTAAAACAATTAGCTTATTCATGTTTTTCTATGAACTATTACAAGAGAAGATAGATGACCTATCAATAACGCATATAGACGCGATCACACGATCCAAGGAGATAACTATGCCATTGTTTTTTTTTTTGTGCGTAGGCAAATGGTTCGTATAATCATTATTATATTTTAGATCCAATAATGTACAACAGTAAGGTTTTTACAAACAGAAATTTATATTTCACTGATATCAAAGTAATTGATATGTTTGTTTTCGTTGAGTTTTGACCTCCAGTCGTTTGCATTTTTCGTTTTTGACATGAAGAGGCAAACTTATAAAGTAGGGTTGTTTTCAATTTCGTACCTTTATATTCTGACATTGTTTACACGACTAGCAGTCATAATGCTTATTCTGTACAAGTGGCGAAAAACCGTGTTCCTCGTTTGTTATATCCGTTTATTTTTGTTTTACTTCTTTACAGGAAATTAACAAACCAATTATTTATTGATTAGTAGAAATACCGACGGGCATGTATTTGAGCTCAATTAGATATGTACATCGGCGGATTGAAAGTTTTTATGTAATGTAAGTCTGACGGATAACCCACAATGATCTACACTGCAATAATGTGTTTTCCCTTCCTTGAGGAAAAGCAGTTTTTATTTTATATAGACACCCATCGGAAAACGGAACGGATTTTAAAACGACAACGGTTTATGTCTTCAGCTTATGATCATAATATTTATTATATTATTTTAAAACTTTGTACTTCCCATTTTTTACTATAACTTAATCATTTACGGTTTGTAATAAAAGAGATAAAACGTAATTTCATTTGATTGATGATACATTTACAAACGCTCTCAGGGGTACAAGTGGCATATCTTTGATGATTAAGAAGTCTTTGAACATGTCAAGTAGTCGGATAAACGAGGATCGAACTATCTGGATACTTTAAAATCAGTATACAGTTTAAGGTTCTGGCAACCTATAATTGACACCTTAAGACATGCTTCCAAATGATACATTTTAAAAATATATTTTAATAGCCAGAACTTAACAACATATCACAACATTGTTTGATTTGTGATTCTATTATTTCCATATAGCAACACTTTTTTTTAATAAAAATGAACGGTACTTCTATCACCATTGGTTATTCTATAATTTAAGACGGTCGAATTTAGCCAAACTATATACTATTTGGTTAATATTTATCCAAATATTAACTTCAAAATAGCTTTTAAGTCCCGTGTACAACCTTCATACAAATTTTAGTTTGATGGTGTTACAGTTACGACTGCGAAGCTGTAAAACATTGACGACTCACTATTGTCATAAGTTTATTTTGGTTGCAAACATCCATCACTGGGTACCCCTTAACCATAGGTTTGTGCAACGAGTGCATACGTAGCAGAAAAAAAACAACTTCATTGTGATCAACAATGAATTTATTTGTCTGAAAACCATGTGCTTAATCAGTTTTATTTTGTAGAATTTCCATTTTTGATGCTCATGTCTTGATGATTGTTTTGAATTGTTTTGTCAGAGGGAAATGCTAGACGTCTAGACCATTGATATAATTGGAAGTTCTCGCAAACGACTTTAACCTTTCAATCGTTGACATGGGATGCTTTAGGACGAACTTTTTGTCCGTGTGGCGCAATCGTGTTGTTTTAAAAGCTAGTTCCTCCGTCAAAAGGTAGAGCTTTATTATTTATAAGGCGCAGATATTGCATTATAAAATGACATGTTATCAATAATGGTGTAATAACTCGATGATCTCTTAAATAACAAAGTGGCTCTAACATTTACTTGCGTACCGACTACACTTTCCTATATTAAGATATAGGATTGTAATCAACGGGTTGAATATGAAGTTATAAGAAAAGTGAGAGTCTTCGAATCGAATTCTTAAACAATTTGAGGTTATGCTTACTGTGTCTTGTGTGCTTAACATTCCTTAACATTATTTCCATAACAGAAACCATAATTGGAAAGTTCGCCTTTGTCATATTCAGCCCAGTGTCCCAACTAAATTACACTTGTATGATGCCCGATGACTTTGATTGTTTAACCGTGTTTGGGATATGAGCTTGACCTGAAGCTCATAAGTGTACATTGAATGAATTTTGATTGGAAATCTTTGAGTGCATACGTTTTTATTTTACACTTATGAGCAGGCAAAGGCTTTTTTCAATTACTCACAGCAGCACCTTTTAAAAAGTAGGTTACGCGCTTACATTTTGAAAATATAATATTCAATGACACAATGATAACTCCAGCGACAATTCAGAAGAAAACATACTATTTCAAATCCCTTGATTTGTTTTCCGTTGCTCATTCAACTAGTATAATAGAAAATGAAAGACAATTTTCCAAGGAAACGAAAACAATCATTGTAGTAATTTCATGTTCTTTTTTTTCATTTGTAGAATTCAATGTTCCTTTTTATCAGGCCATCAACATAACTCTACTTATTCATATTTTGACATGTAGAAACTATTCGTCCAACATTCCGTCTGTATTCGTGAACAATCAGTAAAATGGAGAAAAAAATGGGAAAAGCAGTGTTGGAGTTTGATAATACTGCGGTAACACAGTGTCACAAATATGACACAATTCGGATTATATAAGGACATGGTGCGGTAGCTTACGCGTCAAACAGCACTAATCGGCTACTACCATAGTAGAACATTTGCAGGGTAGCGTACAATCTGCAAAATCCTTGAGATCTTTAAGATCTAAAAATCCAGTATGTTTGTTTGACCATTGGATTTCCTAAGTGTCATGAGGTTATAGAATTTGCTCGTCTAACGGAAATGAAATTTGGACTGCTACCCGGTTGCTCGGAATGTCTTAGCTCTTTTCGAAATCACAATATATATCACAAGCCGTCTCGATTAAGTTTCAAGGACTCTTGTCTATTCAATCGTTCCAGTGACCAATTTGAATATTATGTTAGTGAAAACCGCCTTAATAATTTAGCAAAGCGGAGTGCTGAGGTTGATAGATGAGGAAACGGCCGCGTCGTGCTAAAATACGTTATGAATAACGAGTAGGTTCTTGCCTGGCGATCTGCATTTATTTGATACCAACGTAAAGTTGTACCTTAAAATTACTGAACCAATATAGTTAATGATATGAATTCGGAAGTATTCTGATAGATAGCTGTCATTTTGCTTGGCGTTAATTTTTTGGTGATTGATTCAAAATGTTGATGAAAAGCTTTGTCCCATTATCTCCTTTTTATTGACCAGATCAAAATTGTGCATTTGGTCTTATTTTTACCTTATATTACCCATTAGTTTTCATGTTTGCCTAATTTGCCATCTCAACTTTCTAACTAAATTCTTTAATTAGGAATCCAATTCCGTGACTTAAAATCTCCCTTTCCTCTTGACCAGGTGAAGTTCATGACTTTGGTTTTATTATAACATTTCCCTTCCTATTTGTTTTCTTATTTTCTTTATTTGCCATCTGACCTCTCCAATTAGATTCTTATATAAGAAATCCAATTCCGTGACTTAAATTCGCTCCAACATACCTTCACCGTTCGTAATATGGATTGGAGTACATTTACGGAGTTAAATTTCATAGAGTTATTTGTACAATTGGATTACTTGATTGCAAACGTTTGTCTGTGCTTTCAACGTGACCAACAGGCAATTTAAGCTCTGAATCAATCATGTAAGATCTTGTCTGAAACGCACTCAGCTCTGAGACACCAGCTTCGAGTTCATACACATGTTCCCATAATGCATACAACAAATCGTGACTCGAAAAAACAACAACACTCGCGTCTTAATAAGAGAACATTTATGTTTGGAAAGTTTGATGTTGACACACATTTTATTTTCTGAAAGTGAATGGTCCGATTTGAAAGACTTGATCACCGGTATTAACATGTCGGTTCAATACAATAACCTGGTTTTTGTTCAGTATAAGTGTCTGTGGACAAGTGAGACATGGCCATACTAATTAATTTAAAACCACAGTGTAATCGTGTTCCAGTTAACTCCAGTTTTACTAACTGTTGCAATCCCATCATTTATCGGTAAGACTATTCTGATGAGTGTGTAGTCTGTTTGTCTTGCTTGTACCTATGAATATGGTGTTCATACGTTTGTGGTTCTAGTTCATAGTCATTTTGGCCCTGGTTTTATATCTCAAAACAGTGTCTTTATGAAAATATAATTAAGATTTTCGACTACTGGGCTTTCCCTGTTTCAATCCAAACTTAATTATCCCAGAAGACATTGAGCTTTTTTATAAGTTTCGTTTAACTTTATAAGTAATAGATTTGTTTGTACCAATATTTATGCAAAAAGCTACAGAAACAAGCTCAGTAGCAAAAAAAATAAACATAAACCCGGTTTAATGGCACTAGGGAAACGCCAGAGACATAGAACATAAAAACAAAAAATCACAAACAAGAAACATGAAAGAACAGCACCAAACTCCACAGTACATTAATACTATATATAAAAAACTGGGTGTGTTTATCAAGGACTGTTCGGTACTGCCTTGGAACGAAAGCAAGTATGACATCAATCTTGTTCCTAAACTTGCATTAATTTACGTTGACAATAATTATTTTTATTATTCTCGTTTAATGTAATTATTAAATGACTTTTTTGTACCAAAGCAGGTATGACATTAATTCCGTTCATAGATAAATTTAATCGGATTGCTTTGTTTATATTAAAGCAATATAATTGTTTCATTCCTTGCATAGAAGACATAAAAATAAAATCAGAAAATGAGGCAAGACTATTGACTTTATGCTACACTGTTTAAAGATGTTTCAAATGATTGCATTGATCTCCGTATGGTAAATATTTTACAAAGAATGGTTATGGAATGCGATGACGAGCACATTTCACCAAATCCTAATTCGACTCTTGTTTTACATTAATAGTACTTGGTCTTTCATTTTAACAGTTAAATGGAAAACTTTTCAAAATATTTCCTAAATTCATTATGAATTGATGAATTTTAGATCGTTTAAAAAAATTGGTTAAAACACTTTTAAAAGAAAATAAGTAGACCTGTGTTACTTTCAACTGCGTGTCATTGACATATATAATTTTTTGTTATAAAGTTGAAGTATGTTGAATGCAAAAGTGCATTATAAGTCAAGTGCAATAGTTATTTTTCGTGTAAATAATTAAGTTTTTAATTATTCGGCTAATGAACGAGTGCTCGTCAATGATTTGTAATTTCTATAGACCACCAACATTTACTAATTAAAAGACAATAATCTTCGGTATGGATTCCCTAAGCTGCGCCTATTTATTTCTTCATTTCATTTGATTGATGAAACGGGATCATTTGGGAATATAGATAAAACGAAATCGTAATAACGTTAGTACATGACTTGTAAAACGGCAGTATTGCATATTAACGAAGTTATTTCGAAACAATCGTAAAGAAAATTGGTTGTTACTATAACGCCTGGCGTAACAACACTTAGTCACTTAGAACAAAACAAAATCATTTTGTATTGAAAAACCTTTCACAAATGTCTAATGGAACTAGGTACAGATACTACCAGAGATAAATTGGACATGTTAAGCGTATAACGGTACTCTGGATTTAATATTCATTCAGTTTCGTCCCATTCCGACTTTTCTGCGGCCATGTTGTTTCAATGAAGGCATATCCTAAGACAAATGATTGGCAAATCTAATCTGCATGATTTGTTGTATTCAGTTGTGTATGAGATGAGTTTACCCTGTAACAAAATCAATCAATGTCCTTGTCAAGTCTTGCGGACTTAAAGCAGACAAGGTTATAATATTCCATTATAAGGTTTTGCAAAAATAGAAGTTTGAGTGCAAGATGACTTCCACTCAATATAACAATAGAGCGAGTTACGTTTATATCGCGCTTACCCTAAAACTATTGCTAGGAACAGATTAAATTTTGCTCAGACACACAAACATATATTGTTGGTTTGCCCTTCGAGGGAGAAGCCAGGGACTAGACTGATTATAATAAGACAAAAGTATATTATACGTTGAACGAGTATGACATATATTGATATGCGCTGTAATTAAACTACAACTTAAATTTATCGACGAGTCTTATAACAGAAAACATCACATACGTAAAGTGTATTGTTTATTTGAAAGTCTTTATGGCAAATATACGGTCATACATATGTCAGCTAAGCTATGCCTATTATGGCACTTACCGAGTTCATTTTACAACACTGTTATAGAAGTATGACGCCTACGTCACAAAGTAATCAAACAAATTATCATTTAAATTCTGTCTTAACTGTGTTAAATTATTTTTGGGATTAAAAATTGCATCTCTAAGCAAAACAGATTTTAATATAAAATTAACAATATTAAGATAAACTTTGATTGAGTATTTTGAAAGGCTTTACTGTGGCAATTATACCTGAATATAATGTAAGTGATATTTGTAAAAATCAATATAGTTCCGAAAAAATTGATTAGTTTAAAGCTTATACATTTATCATTGTTCCTGATAAACATTGTTTGAGTATATCAATAGTAATGCCAAAAGCTACAGAAACATGCTCAGTAGCAAAAAGTTTAAACATAAACCCGGTTTAGAGGCAATATTATGTAAACCAAAAACTACCGATCACAGTCTCCGTAAAACTGAAAATCATGCCAACATTAAATGTAAGTGCGGGGCGACTTTTTACAGCTTCCACACGACATTCACAAAACTGCTGTAAATATCAATATTTATGCAAAAAGCTACAGAAACATGCTCAGTAGCAAAAAGTTTAAACATAAACCCGGTTTAGTGGCAAGATTATGTAAACCAAAAACTACCAATCACAGTCTCTGTAAAACTGGAAATTATGCCAACATTAAATGTAAGTGCGGGGCGACTTTTTACAGCTTCCACACGGCACTCACAAAACTGCTGTAAATATCAATATTTATGCCAAAAGTTACAGAAACATGCTTAGAAGCAAAAAGTTTAAACATAAACCCGGTTTAGTGGCAAGATTATGTAAACCAAAAACTACCGATCACAGTCTCTGTAAAACTGGAAATTATGCCAACATTAAATGTAAGTGCGGGGCGACTTTTTACAGCTTCCACACGGCACTCACAAAACTGCTGTAAATATCAATATTTATGCAAAAAGCTACAGAAACATGCTTAGAAGCAAAAAGTTTAAACATAAACCCGGTTTAGTGGCAAGATTATGTAAACCAAAAACTACCTATCACAGTCTCTGTAAAACTGGAAATTATGACAACATTAAATGTATTCAATTCAATTCAAACATTTATTTGATAAAGGCCACCGGCCCAAAACAATCATTATGTACAAACAAACACAAATGAGACAATTACAGGTGAATGGTGAACAGAAGTTACATGTGGAAATTATTTGGCATATAAAATATGTATTGATAAATGTGCATATAATACCATGTACAAAGTAGAACAACCTTATATATAGTTATGAATAAATATATATCAGTATGGCGTTTTTCAGCACTGTTATGGTAAATTATTATTCATAAATTCTTCCCGCAATTTTAAGGCAAAGAAAATAAACATTGCTAAGTTATTAACAATGCTATCTGTTGTTGTGTTCATTAAGAGATGAAATTTATGCATGTTCGGATTATTGTAATACTTGCTGGGGAGATATTTGATCCTCAGATCATTAAAAGTAGTGCATTTCATTATGAAATGGTACTCAGTCTCAACCTCTAATTGACATATTTTACAAATTCTATTTTCATGGGGAGTATTATAATATCTGCCTATTCAACTTCTAAATTATGGGCGGAACACCTAAGCTTAGCTAAAGCACTTCGGAACTTTCTTATTTTTACATTATTTAAGTATGGTGCATGTCTATAATCCGTGTTCAGATTTCTGAATAGGCTAAGTTTATGAGATTCTGATATTAACCTTGTCCAATCTTGCATGTATTTGTCTTTAAGTCTTTGCACAATGTTGATCAAGAATATATTTTCATTTTGGACCAGTTGATCTTTCCATACATAGCTATACCCGGTCACATTTAATATATGTTTAACCCGTGTTGTCCAGTTGCTGTGCCCCAGTTCGTCCATATATTTGAGCATATTATAAACAAGGCGCACAAATATATTATTTGGCATATGTAGTATCTTAAGCCAATATTTCATTAGAAGTGCTATGTTTGTTTTTTTTCTGAGGGACACACATATGTCTTTTACACGCGTATATTTGGACACATTCAATTGTGTTACGTTTTTCAGTACCCCATAATTCTGAACAATATGCTAATATTGGCGCTATTTTTGTATCAAAAATCTTAAAATACGATTTTTGGTTAAGTTGGCCAAATTTATATAGTTTTGATAGCAACGAAATAGGTACTCGCTTCCAACACCAACATATGGGAATCCGTTTACAACTTCCAATCGTTCCTTATTTTCAGTCTTCGAAAGTGTGCCCCCATTTTTGTAGACCATGACTTTTGTTTTCTTAGTATTGACTCTAAGGTTAAACTCCTGTGTAAAATCTGATAGTTTGTTAAGTATTCTTTGAAGGCATACTACAGTGTCAGCCATTAAAGCTAAATCGTCTGCAAATAGTAGGCATAATATTTCTCGCCAATCAGGGAAGAGCTGAATCACTTTTAGTTCGCTAAGGCAACCTTGTTTTAAACCGGTTGGGCAATCAAATTCGTTTGAAATGATGTTATTATTAGATCAGACCCTGGCTCTAACTTTAGTATACATTGCTGTTAGGGATTTATATAATCTACCGTATACACGATTAGATGAAAGGATTTCAAACAATTTATGTCTACTGACTAAGTCAAATGCCTTGAGAAAATCGACATATGCTACGTACATTTACCCCCCACCCCTTTCTGCTCAATTTATTTTCAATCAAACCCTGTAAAATAAACGCGTTATCAATTGTACAGTACCCCTCTCTAAAACCAGCTTGTGGCTCTCTTATTTTGTCAAAAATATTAGCAAAAAAACTCAATCGTCTATTAATAATACTTGTATAAATTTTCCCTAACACATAGAGTAATGATATACCTCTATAATTGCGCTCCCCCTTCTTGTATATAGGTACGATTATTGATTCACACCATTGATCTGGAAACTGGCCCTCCGTAAATAATTTGTTTAAAATTGTCCGTATAATCGGTAAAATTAAATCAATTGAATGAATATAGAACTCTGGGATTAATAAATCATTTCCACCGCTTTTACCCCGTTTTAGGTTTTTTACTGCTCGTAATATTTCATCATCCGTAATTTCATCATTAAGCAAAGTATCTGCTATATCATTGCTGAACTCATGATTGGTTGGTTCAGGCAAGACATTTTCTTCATTTATATTACTTTTAAATAGGTTTTCAAAGTGCTCTTCCCATTGTTGTATTGATATTGGGTTACCACATTCGGTCTGAGTTGTCATTCGTTTAAGTTTAACCAAAAAGTACTTTTGATCATCACATGTCGATATAAGTTCATTTAATTCTTTATCATAGAATGCTTGTTTTTTTCTTGTCGCATGTATTTCTAAACGCCCGTTTTGCTTCTAAGTATTTATTTAGATTTGCAATTATGTTATTTCTTCTGAATAATCGCAATGCTTTATTTTTAATGTATTTCATGGATACACATCCGTAATCAAACCATTGGAGTTGTTTAGTATTTCGTGTAACCAGCTTTTTTGCACAAACTTCGCCGCATCTTTTAAGATCAGCATTAAAATCGTTTATTACCCTAGATATGCTTTCATTCCCATTATTAATTTCATGTATATATTGTTGGGTATAATCTTGATTAAAGCATTTTGTAATCTGATTTCTAAATTCTACTGTGTTACCCTCACTAAAGTTGAACTTATTAAATGGTATAGAGTCTATGTTGACCTCTTGTATATATGCCTCACATTGAAATGAGAACATCAGCGGCATATGGGCTGAATTACTCTGTTCACTTATATAGAAATTGCTAATAGTATTACAAAATGTCGTCAGACCAAAAAACGTAATCGATAACACTGCATCCATTTGGACCAATGTATATGTAATCTCCCTTGAATTTATCAGCAAACAGTCTATCGTTAATTATCTTTAAACCAAACGTTTTGCAAAATTCTATCAATTTAAGGCCAAAGTAATTAGTCTTAGAATCTAGTGAAGATCTAGTAGGAATGTGTGAATCATCTAAAATATCTTCATATGGTTCTTAAATGTTAATATGTGGGTTAAAATTTAGTGTTTCTGTTAACAAACCAGTACGTGCATTTAAGTCTCCCGCAATAATGAAGTTATTACCAATGTCAATGTTATACTCTTAAAGAGTTTGTTCTAACATATCTATACCTTTGTGAAATTTGCCTTGGTAATAATTTGACTGCTCTGGTGGTAGGTATGCAAAACATATTAACATGTCAGTATTCCTATTAATGACCGTTTTATCTATCTTTATAAATATAGCAAAATCGCAAGTATCGAATATTCTTGATACATATTTTGAAACTCTCTGATTAGTGTATACCACAATACCTGACATTGCTCTACCAAACACAGATCTTCTAATAGCTTTTCAAAAAAGACAATCAAAGTTTGTAAACAGTTTTGGTAAGTTATCCTCTGATTCTATCTATTTCTATGTCTCTAAAAATGCAAAGATATCTAAGCAAACTAAAAAAATAACTAAATCGTTGTCTAAAACAGTGTTGGATAAACCATCTATATTCCAAATAACCATATGTAAGTCTCTTTTATACGGGCCTTGACCTTCTTCCCATTTAGTCAGATCTGGTTTATCAGGCACAGGTTGAGCGTATGTGATGACTATAGTGTCCATGTCCATTTCCTGATTATGTGTGTCGTGCTCATTTGCTTCCAGGTTTGCATTCAGTGGTATGTTTGATGTCTGTCTAACTGCTGTCTTAATTACGCGTTCGCTCTGTTTAGTCTGATGCGTGTATGATTTGTCGACGAATTTCAATTCACCCTTGTAGTAATAAGTCTTTTGGCCTTGGCTGCGAAGAGCGTTCAGTTTTAGTCGCTGCTTTTTCGTAAGATCGTTACCAATACGAATGTTGTCAGGCCGAAGGCTACTTCGACCCGTGAAAACCCTCATCTTGTCATCATCCTGTCGCAGAGTAACAATTGTCAGTGGTTGCCTACCCTCTTTCACCACGCCTACCCACTTAACGTACTCTATATCATCGTCATACCATTTCTTGTCCGGGCATGCCACTTTTAAAATATTATCTTTAAGAAATTGTTCTGGTTCGTGTTTTGCTTCTACGGTTACTGGCATGTTAAAAATTCTCATGTTTGCTTTTATAGAATCTTGCTCTAGCCTGTAAGTGCAAAATGTGTAAATGTAAGTGTGGGGCGACATTTTACAGCTTCCACAACTGCTGTAAATATATGGCAATAATACATATATAGAAGATAATAGATATATGTATGAATCAAAATCATCGGGCAAAAATGAGAAGTTTGAAGCTTATATATTACACATTTTGCAGATAAACCTTGTCAATGAATGACTTGACTGCGGCAATAATACATGAACACAAGATTAGTGATATATTTATGAATATTTATGAATCAAAATAATCCAGAGAGAATTGATAATTGGGACTTTCTACATCATATGGTTCTTCACTCTTCGCTGACAAAACGTTTCATTTCTCTATGTATCATTAGTGATAATTAAGTACCTGTCTTTTCATAGTTATTCATTACTGCATCAATTGTATTTTCATCATTTTATGATTTCATGCAATGATGCTGTATATTTTTGTTCGGTAATGGGAGAAATCGTACCAATAAAACCTCATACCATTACGAAGTATTGCAAGTTTAGGAGGAGATACATATATTTTATATAATATCAATATCCTATATAATACAGGTACGTGTGATTACAATATGGCTAAAAACTAGTTAAAATAATATTTTTTTTCCGCATTTGTATTTATAACTGGTAATTAAAATTGTTCTTAAATATACTTAATTAATGAAATAAAATAAGAAAAACATAAACTTAGTCTGATCAATAATTACAAATATCAATATACTGAATATAATTTGGAAGGGTTAATACATTTTTATTATTTATATTGCATAATATTATTAATAATAACATTATATGGGACGACGTTACCGAATATGGTACGACTTTCGTAGTGATACAAAATTATTAATGGGACGAGTTTTATTGAAATTTCTCTGTTCAGCTGTAGTTAAAGAGCGAATAAACTACCTCTTTAATGCCCATGCTGAACACTTCGCTGTGGTTGTCCTTAATGCGTATGAACAATAAATCCTTGGATTAAAAATTCGTATTTAAAGTTCGAAAGAGTGTCAACTATCGATAGATTTGTTTTCATATGAAAAATAAATAAAGTATCTTTATGTGTGTACTTTTGAATGCTATCAGAATCGGAAAAATAGTAAATAACCAAACAAAGTAGGAAAGCCAAGTTACAATATATTGCCAAACGGATTTAAGATAAGCAATTACTATCTAGATACAAATACCATTTTCGAGCTACCAACATTTTGATTACACAACGAACTTGGTTAAACCGAAGAAATAAACAACAGTCATATTTAATTCGTCAAGTAATTATAACTGGTAATTGTGTACCTTATTGTGCCTATTTTTAATGCTTGCATCGAGATAACGTCACTCTGTTTCCCTGAAGCAGAAAAACAGATGTTTTCGTATAGCTTTATAGCTGTTGTTGGAGGCTGTGTTACTCACCGCTGCAATATTGGAAACCGATGTATTTCCCATACAAGATCTTAAACTGCTGCCCAGTCCTATTACTTGCTGTTTCGCCGAGGCTGATCGTTGTGTGTCTTGGATAGCAACATATGGATGGAGTGTTTGCAAAGTTTCGTCATTTAAAACTTAAAGGACTTTATTTTATTATTCGAACGTGCTTGAACCGCTGTCAAATGTTTGACTGAAATTACAAATTGGAATTGAAGGTTTCAAAATTATTTACGAGCGACATATTTCGGACTTTTTAAACTTTTAATCAATATGTGTGTATTTTTTGTTCTGACTGACATGTGTAATTTGATTTGAAGAACAAAAACATAATCACCTACCATAGTCTAATAGGTAATGTTGATAGTATAACATGCAAATGCCAATTCATTTTTTTTTAGTTGCTCTTTGAAATACAGATAAACACAAACATATGTTTCGTGGTATTATTTTATCAAACCTGCCTTAAATCTAGGAGGCCTGCCATTAGCAGCGATGTAAGATAACCTGTTACCAATGTATTTATTTATTGAATGAATGCTACGTTGGAAGGCAACATTTTGCTTCGAATGAGGACTTGAAACAAAAAATACTTTACTTTTTCTTCACCATTTAAAATAAAACAAAAATCAGTATATGCTGCGTGGACGGCCTAGCTTTACTGAGTTAGAGTGGGATTTAAGAATAATAAAACGTTTTGAGAAATGTTGATATCAGCGTAACCTTAGTTATGGCAAAACGTAGTTATTGTTTCGTTTAAATACAAATGTTGCTCAATTCACAGCTATTAAAATACACTTTACAATCATATTTCGAGACGTTTCCTGAATCATTTGTTGAATGGAACGCCTGTCTGTCTTTCTCACCGCTTTTGTTAAAATACTTTGAAACGCCAGATTAAGTGGTATTAATGAACTGTTTCAATTTGCCTGGGCCATATTAAACGGAACAAGCATTGGTTATGGAGTCGTTAGCATAATGAACCTCGGATATTAGAATGTGGTTTACGTTTTATTTTGTTCTATACAAGCATAAACAAACAATTTCATTGTATTTCGAAACCGTATTTGTTTTATTTCCAAGAATCACACTGTCAATATCATAAATCTCTAGCAATATGGCAAAATTTACAGTTGGTGAATATAAGACAGATAATCAGTATTAACAGTCGGGCTATTTACATGATCATTAAAATATATCTATGCCTTTGGTTCATCGTCTGCATTAAAATCAACTGGCTCATTGAAATATAATGATTCCCATTACCTACTTCTTTTAACGTAGTTGTACTTCATTCAGATTATCCGTATAACGGCAAATACACAGTTATATAAGCAGTATCAAGTCTTAATGACATTAATTGGTCGGTATTTTCGTTTATCTTGCATTCATATATCAGTGACGGTCGCATTATAATACACTTTTTAAATACAGTATGACTTTATAGTTTGCATATTTGAGGGAAAGGGTATTTGTCGCTTTTTAATACAGTTGTATCACATTGCCTGATATCATTGTTTGCAGTTTCTGAGGAAAAGGTTACCGTTGGCATTGTAGTGCAGTTGTCGCATACTGCCTGACATAATTGTTTGCAGTTGTAACGAAACTCTTGCCTTTCTTATTTTAATACATATGTCTTGTACTGCCTAAGATCATTGTTTGCAGCTTTGATAAAAGGGTAACTTGTCGCCTTGCTGTACAGTTGTCTCATACTGCCTAACATAATTATTTGCAGTTGTAACGAAACTCTTGCCTTTCTCATTTTAATACATATGTCTTGTACTGCCTAATATCATTATTTGCAGCTTTGATAAAAGGGTAACCTGTCGCTTTGTAGTACAGTTGTCGCATACTGCCTGACATAATTGTTTGCAGTTGTAACGAAACTCTTGCCTTTATCATAGTAATACTTATGTCTTGTACTGCCTTATATCATTGTTTGCAGCTTTGATAAAAGGGTAACCTCTTGCTTTGTAGTACAGTTGTCGCATACTGCCTGACATAATTGTTTGCAGTTGTAACGAAACTCTTGCCTTTATCATATTAATACTTATGTCTTGTACTGCCTTATATCATTGTTTGCAGCTTTGATAAAAGGGTAACCTGTTGCTTTGTAGTACAGTTGTCGCATACTGTCTGACATCATATTTTGCATTTGTGAGGAGAAGGTTACCGGTCGCATTGTTATACACTTGGCTCATACTGCCTGACATTATGGTTTACAATAGTGAGGAGAAGGTTACCGGTCGCATTGTTATACACTTGGCTCATACTGCCTGACATTATAGTTTACAGTAGTGAGGAGAAGGTTACCGGTCGCATTGTCATACACATGGCTTATACTGCCTGACATTATGGTTTACAATAAAGAGGAGAAGGTTACCGGTCGCATTGTTATACACATGGCTTATATTGCCTAACATTATGGTTTACAATAGTGAGGAGAAGGTTACCGGTCGCATTGTTATACACATGGCTTATATTGCCTGACATTATAGTTTACAGTAGTGAGGAGAAGGTTACCGGTCGCATTGTCATACACATGGCTCATACTGCCTGACATTATAGTTTACAATAGTGAGGAGAAGGTTACCGGTCGCATTGTTATACACTTGGATCATACTGCCTGACATTATGGTTTACAATAGTGAGGACAAGGTTACCGGTCGCATTGTTATATACATGGCTTATACTGCCTAACATTATGGTTTACAATAGTGAGGACAAGGTTACCGGTCGCATTGTTATATACATGGCTTATACTGCCTAACATTATGGTTTACAATAATGAGGACAAGGTTATACCGGTCGCATTGTTATACACTTGGCTCATACTGCCTAACATTATAGTTTACAATAGTGAGGAGAAGGTTACCGGTCGCATTGTTATACACTTGGCTCATACTGCCTGACATTATGGTTTACAATAATGAGGAGAAGGTTACCGGTCGCATTGTCATACACTTGGCTCATACTGCCTAACATTATGGTTTACAATAGTGAGGAGAAGGTTACCGGTCGCATTGTTATACACATGGCTTATACTGCCTAACATTATAGTTTACAATAGTGAGGAGAAGGTTACCGGTCGCATTGTTATACACTTGGCTCATACTGCCTAACATTATAGTTTACAATAGTGAGGAGAAGGTTACCGGTCGCATTGTTATACACTTGGCTCATACTGCCTGACATTATGGTTTACAGTAGTGAGGAGAAGGTTACCGGTCGCATTGTTATACACATGGCTTATATTGCCTAACATTATAGTTTACAGTAGTGAGGAGAAGGTTACCGGTCGCATTGTTATACACATGGCTTATACTGCCTAACATTATAGTTTACAGTAGTGAGGAGAAGGTTACCGGTCGCATTGTTATACACATGGCTTATACTGCCTAACATTATAGTTTACAGTAGTGTGGAGAAGGTTACCGGTCGCATTGTCATACACATGGCTTACACTGCCTGACATTATAGTTTACAGTAGTGAGAAGAAGGTTACCGGTCGCATTGTTATACACTTGGCTTATACTGCCTAACATTATAGTTTACAGTAGTGAGGAGAAGGTTACCGGTCGCATTGTTATACACTTGGCTCATACTGCCTGACATTATGGTTTACAGTAGTGAGGAGAAGGTTACCGGTCGCATTGTCATACACATGGCTTATACTGCCTAACATTATAGTTTACAATAGTGAGGAGAAGGTTACCGGTCGCATTGTTATACACTTGGCTCATACTGCCTGACATTATGGTTTACAATAGTGAGGAGAAGGTTACCGGTCGCATTGTTATACACATGGCTTATACTGCCTAACATTATAGTTTACAATAGTGAGGAGAAGGTTACCGGTCGCATTGTTATACACATGGCTTATACTGCCTGACATTATAGTTTACAATAGTGAGGAGAAGGTTACCGGTCGCATTGTTATACACTTGGCTTATACTGCCTAACATTATGGTTTACAATAGTGAGGAGAAGGTTACCGGTCGCATTGTCATACACTTGGCTCATACTGCCTAACATTATGGTTTATAATAGTGAGGAGAAGGTTACCGGTCGCATTGTCATACACTTGGCTCATACTGCCTAACATTATGGTTTACAATAGTGAGGAGAAGGTTACCGGTCGCATTGTTATACACATGGCTTATACTGCCTAACATTATAGTTTACAATAGTGAGGAGAAGGTTACCGGTCGCATTGTCATACACTTGGCTCATACTGCCTAACATTATGGTTTACAATAGTGAGGAGAAGGTTACCGGTCGCATTGTTATACACTTGGCTCATACTGCCTAACATTATGGTTTACAATAGTGAGGAGAAGGTTACCGGTCGCATTGTCATACACATGGCTCATACTGCCTAACATTATGGTTTACAATAGTGAGGAGAAGGTTACCGGTCGCATTGTTATACACATGGCTTATACTGCCTAACATTATGGTTTACAGTAGTGAGGAGAAGGTTACCGGTCGCATTGTTATACACATGGCTCATACTGCCTGTCATTATGGTTTACAGTAGTGAGGAGAAGGTTACCGGTCGCATTGTTATACACATGGCTGATACTGCCTGACATTATGGTTTACAATAGTGAGGAGAAGGTTACCGGTCGCATTGTTATACACATGGCTCATACTGCCTGACATTATGGTTTACAATAGTGAGGAGAAGGTTACCGGTCGCATTGTCATACACTTGGCTCATACTGCCTAACATTATGGTTTACAATAGTGAGGAGAAGGTTACCGGTCGCATTGTTATACACTTGGCTCATACTGCCTAACACTATAGTTTACAATAGTGAGGAGAAGGTTACCGGTCGCATTGTTATACACATGGCTTATATTGCCTAACATTATAGTTTACAGTAGTGAGGAGAAGGTTACCGGTCGCATTGTTATACACATGGCTTATACTGCCTGACATTATAGTTTACAGTAGTGAGGAGAAGGTTACCGGTCGCATTGTCATAAACTTGGCTCATACTGCCTAACATTATGGTTTACAATAGTGAGGAGAAGGTTACCGGTCGCATTGTTATACACTTGGCTCATACTGCCTAACATTATAGTTTACAATAGTGAGGAGAAGGTTACCGGTCGCATTGTCATACACATGGCTTATACTGCCTAACATTATAGTTTACAATAGTGAGGAGAAGGTTACCGGTCGCATTGTCATATACATGGCTTATACTGCCTAACATTATAGTTTACAATAGTGAGGAGAAGGTTACCGGTCGCATTGTTATACACTTGGCTTATACTGCCTAACATTATAGTTTACAATAGTGAGGACAAGGTTACCGGTCGCATTAATATACACATGGCTTACACTGCCTAACATTATAGTTTACAGTAGTGAGGAGAAGGTTACCGGTCGCATTGTTATACACTTGGCTCATACTGCCTGACATTATAGTTTACAGTAGTGAGGAGAAGGTTACCGGTCGCATTGTTATACACATGGCTTATACTGCCTAACATAATAGTTTTCAGTAGTGAGGACAAGGTTACCGGTCGCATTGTTGTACACATGGCTCATACTGCCTGACATTATAGTTTACAGTAGTGAGGAAAAGGTTACCGGTCGCATTGTTATACACATGGCTTATACTGCCTGACATTATAGTTTACAGTAGTGAGGAGAAGGTTACCGGTCGCATTGTTATACACTTGGCTCATACTGCCTGACATTATGGTTTACAGTAGTGAGGAGAAGGTTACCGGTCGCATTGTTATACACATGGCTTATACTGCCTAACATTATGGTTTACAGTAGTGAGGAGAAGGTTACCGGTCGCATTGTCATACACATGGCTTATACTGCCTGACATTATAGTTTACAGTAGTGAGGAGAAGGTTACCGGTCGCATTGTTATACACTTGGCTTATACTGCCTAACATTATGGTTTACAATAGTGAGGAGAAGGTTACCGGTCGCATTGTTATACACTTGGCTCATACTGCCTAACATTATAGTTAACAATAGTGAGGAGAAGGTTACCGGTCGCATTGTTATACACTTGGCTCATACTGCCTGACATTATGGTTTACAATAGTGAGGAGAAGGTTACCGGTCGAATTGTTATACACATGGCTCATACTGCCTAACATTATGGTTTACAATAGTGAGGACAAGATTACCGGTCGCATTGTCATACACATGGCTTATACTGCCTGACATTATAGTTTACAATAGTGTGGAGAAGGTTACCGGTCGCATTGTCATACACATGGCTTATACTGCCTGACATTATAGTTTACAATAGTGAGGAGAAGGTTACCGGTCGCATTGTTATACACATGGCTTATACTGCCTGACATTATGGTTTACAATAGTGAGGACAAGGTTACCGGTCGCATTGTTATACACATGGCTTATACTGCCTGACATTATGGTTTACAATAGTGAGGACAAGGTTACCGTTCGCATTGTTATACACTTGGCTTATACTGCCTGACATTATAGTTTACAATAGTGAGGAGAAGGTTACCGGTCGCATTGTTATACACTTGGCTCATACTGCCTAACATTATAGTTTACAGTAGTGAGGAGAAGGTTACCGGTCGCATTGTTATACACATGGCTTATACTGCCTGACATTATGGTTTACAATAGTGAGGACAAGGTTACCGGTCGCATTGTTATACACATGGCTTATACTGCCTGACATTATGGTTTACAATAGTGAGGACAAGGTTACCGTTCGCATTGTTATACACTTGGCTTATACTGCCTGACATTATAGTTTACAATAGTGAGGAGAAGGTTACCGGTCGCATTGTTATACACTTGGCTCATACTGCCTAACATTATAGTTTACAGTAGTGAGGACAAGGTTACCGGTCGCATTGTTATACACTTGGCTCATACTGCTTAACATTATATTTTACAGTAGTGAGGAGAAGGTTACCGGTCGCATTGTTATACACATGGCTTATACTGCCTGACATTATAGTTTACAATAGTGATGAGAAGGTTACCGGTCGCATTGTTATACACATGGCTTATACTGCCTAACATTATAGTTTACAATAGTGAGGACAAGGT
Source organism: Mya arenaria (assembly GCF_026914265.1). Taxonomy (NCBI): domain Eukaryota; kingdom Metazoa; phylum Mollusca; class Bivalvia; order Myida; family Myidae; genus Mya; species Mya arenaria. The sequence continues at coordinate 25,151,569 of NC_069137.1, forward strand.
TACCGGTCGCATTGTTATACACATGGCTTATACTGCCTGACATTATGGTTGACAGTAGTGAGGAGAAGGTTACCGGTCGCATTGTTATACACATGGCTCATACTGCCTAACATTATGGTTTACAATAGTGAGGAGAAGGTTACCGGTCGCATTGTTATACACATGGCTTATACTGCCTAAAATTATAGTTTACAATAGTGAGGAGAAGGTTACCTGTCGCATTGTCATACACATGGCTTATACTGCCTAACATTATAGTTTACAGTAGTGAGGAGAAGGTTACCGGTCGCATTGTTATACACTTGGCTCATACTGCCTGACATTATGGTTTACAATAGTGAGGAGAAGGTTACCGGTCGCATTGTTATACACATGGCTTATACTGCCTGACATTATAGTTTACAATAGTGAGGAGAAGGTTACCGGTCGCATTGTCATACACATGGCTTATACTGCCTGACATTATAGTTTACAGTAGTGAGGAGAAGGTTACCGGTCGCATTGTCATACACATGGCTTATACTGCCTAACATTATAGTTTACAGTAGTGAGGAGAAGGTTACCGGTCGCATTGTTATACACTTGGCTCATACTGCCTGACATTATGGTTTACAGTAGTGAGGAGATGGTTACCGGTCGCATTGTTATACACATGGCTTATACTGCCTAACATTATAGTTTACAGTAGTGAGGACAAGGTTACCGGTCGCATTGTCATACACATGGCTTATACTGCCTGACATTATAGTTTACAGTAGTGAGGAGAAGGTTACCGGTCGCATTGTCATACACATGGCTTATACTGCCTGACATTATGGTTTACAATAGTGAGGAGAAGGTTACCGGTCGCATTGTTATACACATGGCTCATACTGCCTAACATTATGGTTTACAATAGTGAGGACAAGATTACCGGTCGCATTGTCATACACATGGCTTATACTGCCTGACATTATAGTTTACAATAGTGAGGAGAAGGTTACCGGTCGCATTGTCATACACATGGCTTATACTGCCTGACATTATAGTTTACAATAGTGAGGAGAAGGTTACCGGTCGCATTGTTATACACATGGCTTATACTGCCTGACATTATGGTTTACAATAGTGAGGACAAGGTTACCGGTCGCATTGTTATACACATGGCTTATACTGCCTGACATTATGGTTTACAATAGTGAGGACAAGGTTACCGTTCGCATTGTTATACACTTGGCTTATACTGCCTGACATTATAGTTTACAATAGTGAGGAGAAGGTTACCGGTCGCATTGTTATACACTTGGCTCATACTGCCTAACATTATAGTTTACAGTAGTGAGGACAAGGTTACCGGTCGCATTGTTATACACTTGGCTCATACTGCTTAACAGTATAGTTTACAGTAGTGAGGAGAAAGTTACCGGTCGCATTGTTATCCACATGGCTTATACTGCCTAACATTATAGTTTACAATAGTGAGGAGAAGGTTACCGGTCGCATTGTTATACACATGGCTTATACTGCCTAACAGTATAGTTTACAGTAGTGAGGAGAAAGTTACCGGTCGCATTGTTATACACATGGCTTATACTGCCTAACAGTATAGTTTACAGTAGTGAGGAGAAGGTTACCGGTCGCATTGTTATACACATGGCTTATACTGCCTGACATTATAGTTTACAATAGTGAGGAGAAGGTTACCGGTCGCATTGTTATACACATGGCTTATACTGCCTAAAATTATAGTTTACAATAGTGAGGACAAGGTTACCGGTCGCATTGTTATACACATGGCTTATACTGCCTGACATTATGGTTTACAGTAGTGAGGAGAAGGTTACCGGTCGCATTGTTATACACATGGCTCATACTGCCTAACATTATGGTTTACAATAGTGAGGAGAAGGTTACCGGTCGCATTGTTATACACATGGCTTATACTGCCTAAAATTATAGTTTACAGTAGTGAGGAGAAGGTTACCTGTCGCATTGTCATACACATGGCTTATACTGCCTAACATTATAGTTTACAGTAGTGAGGAGAAGGTTACCGGTCGCATTGTTATACACTTGGCTCATACTGCCTGACATTATGGTTTACAATAGTGAGGAGAAGGTTACCGGTCGCATTGTTATACACATGGCTTATACTGCCTGACATTATAGTTTACAGTAGTGAGGAGAAGGTTACCGGTCGCATTGTCATACACATGGCTTATACTGCCTGACATTATAGTTTACAGTAGTGAGGAGAAGGTTACCGGTCGCATTGTCATACACATGGCTTATACTGCCTAACATTATAGTTTACAGTAGTGAGGAGAAGGTTACCGGTCGCATTGTTATACACTTGGCTCATACTGCCTGACATTATGGTTTACAGTAGTGAGGAGATGGTTACCGGTCGCATTGTTATACACATGGCTTATACTGCCTAACATTATAGTTTACAGTAGTGAGGACAAGGTTACCGGTCGCATTGTCATACACATGGCTTATACTGCCTGACATTATAGTTTACAGTAGTGAGGAGAAGGTTACCGGTCGCATTGTCATACACATGGCTTATACTGCCTAACATTGTAGTTTACAGTAGTGAGGAGAAGGTTACCGGTCGCATTGTTATACACTTGGCTCATACTGCCTGACATTATGGTTTACAGTAGTGAGGAGAAGGTTACCGGTCGCATTGTTATACACATGGCTTATACTGCCTAACATTATAGTTTACAGTAGTGAGGAGAAGGTTACCGGTCGCATTGTCATACACATGGCTTATACTGCCTAACATTATAGTTTACAGTAGTGAGGAGAAGGTTACCGGTCGCATTGTTATACACTTGGCTCATACTGCCTGACATTATGGTTTACAGTAGTGAGGAGAAGGTTACCGGTCGCATTGTTATACACATGGCTTATACTGCCTAACATTATAGTTTACAGTAGTGAGGAGAAGGTTACCGGTCGCATTGTTATACACTTGGATCATACTGCCTAACATTATAGTTTACAATAGTGAGGAGAAGGTTACCAGTCGCATTGTTATACACATGGCTTATACTGCCTGACATTTTAGTCTACAATAGTGAGGAGAAGGTTACCGGTCGCATTGTTATACACATGGCTTATATTGCCTGACATTATAGTTTACAGTAGTGAGGACAAGGTTACCGGTCGCATTGTTATACACATAGCTTATACTGCCTGACATTATGGTTTACAATAGTGAGGACAAGGTTACCGTTCGCATTGTTATACACATGGCTCATACTGCCTGACATAATAGTTTACAGTAGTGAGGAGAAGGTTACCGGTCGCATTGTTATACACATGGCTTATACTGCCTAACATTATAGTTTACAATAGTGAGGAGAAGGTTACCGGTCGCATTGTTATACACATGGCTTATACTGCCTGACATTATAGTTTACAGTTTTGAGGAGAAGGTTACCGGTCGCATTGTTATACACATGGCTTATACTGCCTAACATTATAGTTTACAATAGTGAGGAGAAGGTTACCGGTCGCATTGTTATACACATGGCTTATACTGCCTGACATTATAGTTTACAGTTTTGAGGAGAAGGTTACCGGTCGCATTGTTATACACATGGCTTATACTGCCTAACATTATAGTTTACAGTAGTGAGGAGAAGGTTACCGGTCGCATTGTTATACACTTGGCTCATACTGCCTGACATTATGGTTTACAGTAGTGAGGAGAAGGTTACCGGTCGCATTGTTATACACATGGCTTATACTGCCTGACATTATGGTTTACAATAGTGAGGACAAGGTTACCGGTCGCATTGTTATACACATGGCTTATACTGCCTGACATTATGGTTTACAATAGTGAGGAGAAGGTTACCGGTCGCATTGTTATACACTTGGCTTATACTGCCTAACATTATAGTTTACAATAGTGAGGACAAGGTTACCGGTCGCATTGTTAGGCAGTATAAGCCATGTGTATAACAATGGCTTATACTGCCTGACATTATGGTTTACAATAGTGAGGAGAAGGTTACCGGTCGCATTGTTATACACTTGGCTTATACTGCCTAACAGTATAGTTTACAATAGTGAGGACAAGGTTACCGGTCGCATTGTTATACACATGGCTTATACTGCCTGACATTATAGTTTACAATAGTGAGGACAAGGTTACCGGTCGCATTGTTATACACATGGCTTATACTGCCTAACATTATAGTTAACAATAGTGAGGCAAATGTTGTCTGTTGCATGATGATTCAAATATCTCATACAGTCATTCCTCATTGTCTATCGTTGTAAAAGGAGGTTTACATTAGCATTGTAATACAGTTCCTTTATACAGTCTGGCATCAGTACTTGTAGGCGAGCTTTATAGGTATGTTGTCGAATGTAACAGTAACATTGACCGGACCACTTGAGTGGAAGTGTGAGATTCTGCAAGTTAATTGCTTAAGAAGCACCGATTGTGAAACAACGCTTTTTAACCTTTGAATCCTTTTAGACGATATTTTATATAGAAATAACCGACCGGATACATACCGTTTTAACGATTACTGTTATGCCGAAAGGCAATATGTTTAAGTATGAAAATTAACAATTTCTCTCGTCCTTAGTTAAGTCATGCTATCAATTCATACCAAGTATAGTCTTTACAAATTTGTATAAATTATAAGCCATGCACTTGTATCATTACACAATTGCGTCATTGTTTTTGTCAAAGAGTTCATGTGACTACTATTCGATACATATACATTTTACATCCAAAAGTTGGAATCATATGGGAAAATGAGAAATTATAACAAACATGGATGTGTGACAATTATGGTTTGTGACCGGAGCTTAAATCACTATTAACTTAGTCAGTCAATGTGTAACCCTAGCGTTCAACCGAAAACAATATCAGCTTTTATCGTGCGTCCAAGTTGATAAATAGGGATTCAAAAGCGTCGCATCACGACATTAAGAACACTATTCCTGACATAGAATGTGGACACTGTTTAGTGAGTGATCTTATGAGATAAAGGATCCTATCATTTCTGCAAGAGATATATTCAGGACATTCTTGAGATATATTGAGGGCAACACTATTCCGAATAGATATTCAGGACACGACCATTTTTGAGAGATATTCAGGACACAACCTTTTTGAGAGATAATTAGGAAACCACCATTTCTGAGAGATAATTAGGACACCACCATTTCTGAGAGATAATTAGGACACCACCATTTCTGAGAGATAATTAGGACACCACCATTTCTGAGAGATTATTAGGACACCACCATTTCTGAGAGATAATTAGGACACCACCATTTCTGTAAGATAATTAGGACACCACCATTTCTGAGAGATAATTAGGACACCACCATTTCTGAGAGATAATTAGGACACCACCATTTCTGAGAGATTATTAGGACACCACTATTTCTGAGAGATATTCAGGACACCATTCCTTAGCGAATAAAATGGATCGTATAAATGTAAGTCGTTTGTCATTTCGACGCAAAGGGAGTCACAAAAAGGATAAACATCGACAAGAACATTTCGAAAACAGCAGTGAGGATATACCAAGGATCAAATACATCAGGTATAAATATGTGTTGTTCTTGTATATGTACCTAGGGTAAAGAATAGGTACCAGTAGATAATAAATTGTTCATGTGTGATCCGATTTTTGGTCTCTTAACAGATATCAACAACTTATAGATATAGTTATAAAATGTAATATAAGAACTCTTTCTGGTTGAAACGGGGTTAATCTGGTTGTCACGATCTGAGTGAAAAATTAAACATATCATGATATACACTAATTTTAAGTACTCAACGGCCGATTGCGAGACGCACCTGTTGACGAATTATTAAAGCCGGAGCAACAAAGTTCTACATATTGAATTTCTTACTGAAAATAACAAAGAAGCATTGCACAACAAAGAGGTAATACACAATGAAAATAAAAAATGAACCAATATCAATGTATGAATGCTGAGTAATATCCTCGGAAATGCAAAAAATGAAAATCCAAGCATTGAGAAAACCATTCGAGGACTCGAATACAAAACTATAGTATCATAAAAAAGTAATTGGAACAATTTATGGTTATCGTGGTTGTAATGTGTTAGCCATTTCTATCTGCCTAATTTTCAATCGGTCATAAATAAATCAATCTTTAACAACTTTATGACCGGCAATTTGTATGGTTTATACAAACATACAAAGTATGTATGTTACACTGAATACAATTCAATATATGGTGGCTATTTCAACACAATGAACATACCGCGAAAAGAAGTCACGCCTAGTAATTTACCCAGTTATCCTGAAAATTATGTGTTCAAAGTTTTAAACTGGATTATAACAGCGATATATGATATCATTTATGAACAATATAATCAATTTCGTAGCCAATAAATGGTTGATTAATAACCAACGTCCTGTAATCAACTGGTTCTCTACACTTTCATGTAGTCAAATATATTCTTTAAACTTGTAATGATTACTTAAACTAAATTTACACTACCTGTACTTGAACAAATGATTCAATTTTGATTTCGGAAATACGAAAAAACATCTGATTCTAATGGAATAAATATGAAGTGTTTTGCTGGGCGGATAAAAAACAAAATACCTTAAAGAAACGGTCGAAAGCCCGTTAAAAATCCTGTTAGGATTGGATTGGTTTATTCGCCCGCAAATGCTTAAAATACACTCAACATACCGGCTAGCGCAAATTGTTGGATGATCTAAGAAGCGCCCTAAAATTCTAGCTTTATATTTGAAATAATTGATATATCCCATATGCAGTTTCGTAGCCGTTCGATGGCTTTAATCTCCACCAAGCATGCACATCATTCATAAATATGCTACGCAACTAGCAGAAATTGGTATTAAATATTAATGTGTGTTAGTATTATTATCAGTTGATGAAGGCAAATAAAATAACATCAGTTTTCAAAAGGAAACATAAATATATATGAGGTGGAGCGCGTTATGCAGACTTTGTGGCAGCGATGGGGGCTGAGATTATGGGCATTTGTAGACAATATACAAGCAGTGGTATTTTTCAGATAATGTAACAGTAATCAGTTATTTCATTATTTCAACAGAGCATGCAAATGTAATCATTTTTTGTTTGTTTTGCATGTGCCTGTTACCATTATTTGTTACATCATTGAACTAACCTGCTCTGGTTTCCTCTCTGAAATTGTATTGTATTTATATAGAATATCAATTGTGTTTAATACCAAGAGGAAGAGCCGCACGAAGGGCATTAGTATAAAGAAAATGAAGACAAACTTTACAATGAGAATTTTTATAATGTTTAAAAAAAGGTTTCTGAAAATGATCTTACTAATTGGTATTCATGACACCGCGACTCTTCCATTAACCCTTTCCTCTATCAATACCCGTCTGTCAACTCTTCCTCATTTGTTATCATATCCTTCCGTTCTCATCCGGAGAATGGCACACGCAATGTAACGTGATATTTAAGTTCAATTTGTCAAAGAAATGAAAGGCTCAGACACATGCAAACCTTGAAAGGAAAGGTTTAAACTAAAATGCTGCTAACATGAAACGAAGGGCGTTGATGACTAGATTGATACAATTAAACCTACAGGGAAAAGACAATTCTGCCAATTATATTTTAAAGGTTCAAAGATAAAAAGCCGAATGAAAAACGCACATCTCTTAAAAAAAGAAAACCGATGCTTCAACATGTTTATGGTGTTCCATATATTGGACAGTTTCAGAAGTAAATGGGATTGATTGGCCTCATACATCGGACAAGCTCTGTAAACAGACTTGCTGCCCACAACAGACGAGTTATGAATAGCTATAAATTAGTATGTTCCAATAAGCTGAATCTTACTTATTTTGTTTTCAGTCAGACTGAAGCTCAGAGCATTGATCAACAGCTGTTTACGGAATATGCCTTCAGTGTTGACCAACTTATGGAACTGGCCGGTTATAGCTGCGCCGTTGCAATAGCGAAGGTAAAATATATGTTTCTAATGCAATATTTTGTTTTAAAAGGGAAAGAGGCATATGTAATTGGCTATGCATCGGCATAAGCATGCAAGATACGTTTATCGTTTTATAGAAATATATAATTGGTAAATTGCTGATGAGACAGAGGGTCATTGAGTTTGCCGATTATAGCCGTACTGTTGCATAGTAAAATGTATGTGTAACTGTTCATATAGACGGTTTATTTACAAAAAGTCGATACAGAACTCTATGACCATGGCTGGTTATAGCTGTACCGTAGCAATAGACAAATAACGTGTATCTCTGTCTATAGATGCTTTCGTCGCTTGTGTTCCAGATTGTTCTGAGTGCGACACTCATATCAATGATATCGTCTGTTCAAGCTATATCATGTAAGAAAGTCAAGCGAAGAGAGTGGTTAATCATTACATTACCTTCTTATTCAAAATCTCCCGCTCTCATATCTAACAGACTCTTCTAAATCTGAAATCATGGGATCGCCGACACCTGATTCATTTCTTTAAAAATCCAAAATACTTCAAAGTAAGATTATTTTGGAACACTTGAAAACACACTTGCAACAAACATGCATGTACATATTACATACAAAAACTGTTGTTTCTCAATAAGAATAGTATGGAAATAATTGATCTATAAACAGTTACATTTATGGTCATTTCCGTTTTTAAAACAGTAAATATTTTAAAAAGAAATTACTGTATGTTAAGTATCTGCTATATATCATCGTCAAATTGAACGTTAAGTGGTTTGTGAAATTGTTTTAAATATACGTTTATAATCAAAACAGGTTCAAACGGTTTTCTCAATACATGCTGTCAAAACACCCTGGGAGCAATAAGACGATTTGTATTTGTTTTTGAGTAAAGACGGAGGCTCAATGAATTGGCCGTTTATGTTTGTGCCGTGGCGGTAACATATTGTACTACAATATGAGTGAGGTTGTGAGGGAAACAATGAAGCCACAAAACAAATATTGCTATACCTTTTGCATTCGTTGTAATTGTCTTACATTGATTAAACATATAGGACTACGTTATTTGCATTGCTTACTAGCAAAACCATTGAAGCAATGTTTGACTAGAAACGCATTTAAAACTAACATTAATGGTAGACCAACATACGTACATACGTATTTTTTAGTGTTATCCCGTCGAAGAGATGACAAAAGACAACCACGCCGTGTTGGTTTGTTGTGGTCCGGGAAATAACGGAGGGGATGGTTTGGTGTGTTCGAGACATCTTAAAATGTTTGTAAGTACACTTTGTGCTAAACACATTTACATATTTGTAACGTTGAGTTGTGCCAATGAAAATGTTTGTAGGTATTATTCGAACGTATCTTCCTTTGGACTCCTTCATCAAATACCATTATTCTACCGCCAAATTGTCTTTTTTAACGACTGATGATTTCGTGTAAAGATATAAATATTATAGTTCAGTAATGTTATTCTCTATCTATTGTTTTAATTATTTTTGTGAGTTCTGGCGCCAGTCACAGTCGATTTTTAAATAAATGATATATATATATATATATTGTTTAATCCATAAACATGTTGACATAATGATTATTTTATTTTTATTTAGGTCGAATTCCTCATTGAAGCATTGATTAAAAGAACCTGGTTTCAAAGTTTCTTTTTACTTTTACGAAACCAAGTAGTCAAAATAATACAAGCAAACTCTGATTTGAGGTTGAAGGTAAAGCCCAAAACAAGCTTGAACATGCACAAGCCTAAACACAAGACGAACAGACCACACTGGCAAACAATAGCTTAATCAATTAATGAGGAGATTAACGACTTGGAAAGTTCAGAGAAACAAGAGATCACTGCAACACGAGTTCACTCGGGGTTCAAACGGAAACCAATGTTCAGCACTGTGTTATGAGAATTATGTTTAAAAAACAAATCATGAGTTTCAGAAACAAACAGACGGGATTCAAGCCTTAAGGTGTTCTTGAGATATATAAGGAATCCTGCACATTCACCACTTAGCAACATTGATACAAGTTCTTAGCGGATAACAAGATAATATAACACGCGTAACAGTTTGTTAACTTGAAAGAAAAATTACTTTTTTTAAAAGTCTCTCACCTTAACTGATTAAAACGCCATATTTACAATTGATTTATATTTACTTTCGATATGGAAATATAACACATTACTGCTTTTGGGGGGAAAAAACTCGTTAAGATTATTAAAATTGTCGTATCTAATATGATAGTAATATTGTCCTGTGCATAGGTATGTTTAAACTCCGGTTATTATTAGACTGTAGTCTAGCAAGACTTATCTTAACTCGTACCACTCAGATTCCTTTTTTAAATAGAAATATGAAGATAGCAATATTTCAATATAAGACAGGTCTCAACAAGTTTGGTTTCATTCTTTCTTCGGTACATTGTAGGGCTACAAGCCGACCATTTTCTACCCGAAGCGGCCATCCAAACCCCTGTTCGAAGCGTTGTATCAGCAATGTGAAGGGATGGGCATGCCTGTTTTATCCTTCTTCCCATCGGAAGCTCACCTTATAACCGACTCGTACAACTTCGTTGTTGATGCCTTGTTTGGAATTAATTTTAAAGGTGAGCTCTCCTATTACAGAAACGTACATTTTCGCATTTTATTTTTATTTTTTGCTGTTAAGCCTCATATTATTAAGGGCTCGTAGACCTTCGTAGCCGAGGCCTTGTTTTGTTTTTAATTTGTAAATATATGCAAGCTTAACATCGGACTCAAGCAACTTCATATTGGATGCCTTGTTCGGATTTAGTTTTAAAGGTAAGCTTACCGTATTACAGTCGTGTACAAATCTGTAGTGAATGCCTTCTCTGGTTAATTGTCAGTTCACCTTTCAAAATCAGGTACGAACCCATACTCGTCATCTTTGTCTTAAACGACAATGCATATCTGAGTGAAATTGACTTCAATGCCCATGTATTTCTAGCCCCCATGAGACCGGAATTTGAACCAGTCATGGAGACGCTGAAAAAGGTTGAGTCCCCCATTTGCAGCATTGATGTCCCCTCAGGTAGGCCATAATTTACAAACATGTATGGCACATGTATATATGCATTGGCAAGAGATCGTTAGGAAACTAGATTTTTAAATTATGCAACAAAAATATATGCGTTCACAATGGAAATGGAAATTATAAACAAAACGTTGAAAGATGCACATAGGTCAACGTGTTCATGTAGGGTAAAAACACTTGTACAATTTCCGGCCGATTTTCCTAGCATGTATCATTATTATTACCATGCAGTGTGAAGGAACTTGCAGGACTTATGATTGTTGACGATGGTTTTGACGATTTGTGCTTTTCCTCTGACATTTCAGATCAGACAAGAAGTCAGTTTTCGCGGTCACATGACCAACTGACTGTAGATCAGAATCAAGAGGTCATCTATCCTTTTGAACTAAAATATACACGGCACCTTGTTTTTTTTTTACCATTCGTATGCTAGTCACAGAATAATAAAGGCTTACACACTGTGTTTCTCATCGCGCATTCTGCTTCTATTTGTGCAGCTCTGACACCCTAACGGCTGCAATTGTTTGTTTCTGATCCTAAATGTTTTTTGAGGATTGGAAAATGAAAACGACGCACTTAAGCCTTACGCTACATGTTCCATATCTTGCTAACTGCTCCTCACCATTTCAGGATGGGACATTGAAAAAGGCAACGCTAACGGTCTACAACCCGAAATGCTTATCTCGCTAACTGCTCCTAAATTGTGTGCTCACCTTTTCAAAGGAAAGCATCACTATCTTGGCGGGAGATTCGTCCCGCGTACGTTGGAGCAGAAATACGAGCTGAACCTGCCGCCTTATCCTGGTACTGACTGTGTGGTCGAGTTAAAGGTACGGCTTATACAACCTAAGTTAACAAAGCATTACTTTGATATGTAAACTTTGTCATCTTTGTATTGAAAATATAATGCAATACTCTTGAAAATCCCCAAAATTAGATACATCAGAATCTTCCTAAATGATTGACGGAGCATACGATGTGTACAGTTTCGTAGATACGTTGGTGATTTTAATCATCCATGTTTAATTTGAAAAAAGTTTGTCAACTTTTTGTATATCTAACATGGCAATAAATATGTACAATTCAATAAAATCGTTTCCTTTTTTTTAATAGGATTCTCAAGACGACGGCAACGCCTAGTGTCTTCTATGAGACAGGAAACAGTCGTCTATTGTCTGTGTGCATTTCTTTTTAATTGCTAGCTTTGTTCTTTCATTTTGTCTTGAGCAGTATAATAATTTATCATATGTGAACAATGGAGAAAGCGATATATCGATACATTTCTACGAGTAAACTGTGTTGATTAAAAAGAAGTTATCAAGTTTACGGCATAAGGATATGCGATATTTTCAGTTGCCATTGTATGATGTAATGCAGATTTTATATGTGTCAATTTTTATCAGAAAGAAATACGACATTCAATTCAGTGAGTTAAATTAATAAAGTGACCTATTTTATTTTCGCCTTTTTTTAAATGTGTGTCAGATTATATTCATATGTTAAGTATTTTTTTAAAACTTTTTGGCTGTATGATGGGCAATAAAATACCGATTCAACCCTTAAAAAGTGTTTTTATTATCTTTTTTAAATATTTCGTTTGAAATAAAGATACGACACTTAAAAATTGAACAAAAATTTCGCTATTGTACTTCATATAAAACAATAACATCGACATGATGTTAAACTTTTAATGAATATTCAATTAAATTCTTGAAGAATGAACTGCGGTCAAAGATAAGGTAAAAACAATTTCTTTCGAATGAGTCAGTGATTTATCCTTAAACGTCTCAATATTGTGCGATACTAGTCAAGTAGGTGATTCAGGTTGACGCTATCGAAGATGGTATGAATAATCATAGTTTCAATCGTTTTGTATCGAAATGCACATCATGATTTGATATGATAGTTGCATAGTGGTAATTTATGAAAATTTGTTAATATGCAATTTGTTTAAATTCTACACTTGGGCCTGTTGCGTGTGTAACATAAAGTACAGTGACACTTTTCTTACAAAGATTAGTCGAAACCAAGGCCCCTGTTAGTTTGCCTCCAACAATGGGAGCGCATGTATTCAGCAGAAGGTGAAATGAACAAGACGTTCAGATTCATTCCAAATATAAAAAAAAAACATGGCCCATGTGGAGAAAAATATATTCACTATCGGGTTTTTCAATTCCATATGTATTACAAAATAAAATAATTAATCAAAAGTAAGATGAAATATCGAATAAGCCGTTACATCAACTACATAAGTTAAGATGACGTAAAAGTTTAAAAATGCTGAATATTCCTAAATACAAATAATGTTGTACTGTTTTAAAAATGACGATTTACGTTTATATAGAAACTGAGTTATTTTAGGAAATAAGTTTAATAACCAATTGCTTCTGTGAATTAACTACTGTCCTGTTCATAACCAGAAAATTATTCTGTTGATGGCCATGTAAAATATATGTTAACTTAAAATCATGCGAGTTTATTAAAGAAAAATTGATTTGTTTTGATGTATGTTATCCAAGCATTTCTTCTGCAGAGTTAATATAAATATAAATCTGTGTCGGAACGCACGCGTGTACATTTTATCCAGAATTTCTTTAAGCCTATGATATAGACCGAAATGTGTGAAAAGGTTTCGAATGAGAATCGGGATCGACAAACGCTCTTTAGTAAGAGTGAAATCAAGCGTTTTAATTAACATGATCAATTTTCTTTTGTTTACTAACAAAACGTCACCATGTTGTCAAATCTGATACCAATGCTTTCATGATGAAGAAATATTTGTAATAAAAGGCATAGAATGATTAATTTCTTTAACATTGTTCAGTACAATACGGAATATATTCGGACTCGAACGCTGCTTGGAAAACACATTTAGATGAGCCGTTAAATAACCTATACTTATTGATCGACCGGTAACATCTTGAATGAGATTGTTGTGATATCCCTCTCTCGTTGCTAAATAGTTTACACAGTCTTGAATGAAATATAGAGTTGCAGTAACATGATGAGAAATAGAAAATCCAGTTTCTACTGATATAAAAGCGTAGTTATACATTACAACTGTAAAAATATACATTATATTATAAAAGTATTGACTTATGTGCAATTGAATATGATCTGATTATATTCAATGGCTTACATTTCAAGTTGTGTAGGTCATATCACAATTTGTTCAATACGTTTGACTTGTGTACTTTCATTTGCATTATTTAACGTCATGTTTTGACCGAATATATATTGGTAAAGGAAACAGTATTTCCGTCACTTTATATCAAAACAGACGTTTTTACATCGTCACTGAACTAATGATTCAATTTGCAATTTCGTTTTGTTTGCAATTTGGTTGAATCGTTTTTTTTTTCCATTTCTATTGGCATACTTATAATCGTGCATTGCAACTATTATATGTGTTATTCCGTGTTCAAACTGATGCAGTTATAAATTGACTTTTCCTTCCGCATGATAATTCCAAGAGCATGCAGTATAATAACATTATAATTTGTGTGCATTATAACCTTATATGATATTTCGTTTTATAGCCGATGCTGTTAAAAAATGACTTCCCCGTCCAAAACCTTGCATAATGCATAACTCTATAGAAATTTGCATCCCGATTTACATCAGCCTAATACTTTTTAATGAAGTAATACGTGCTATCCAGCATTAAGTATTCATACATCACACAAAACATAGTGCAAGATAAGATCCGTCCTGGGAGGCATGACATCAAGTATAAACAATTGATGTACCTCAAGGGCCTCAGAACCATGTTTTCGTAGTGATATTATATATCCATTACTAAATTAGGAAAAAATCCCGGTAATATGATATATATACTGCTTTTTCAATGGTTGTTTTGGACCAATAAGAGACTGTTTCTATGTCATATAGTATTATTACCAAGGAGAGACTGCCTATTTCAAGGTTATAAAAACTCAAACTATATTTGCATTATTTAATGTTATTTATTGAGCGAAAATATATTCTTCAATACAATGTTTTGTCGTCTTCTATCTGAAAAGAAAAAGTATTCACAATCGTTACTAAACTAATGATTTGCCATCTCCTTTTGATTGCTACGAGGTTATATCATTTTCATTGATTTATTGACATAATAGCATTTGTGCATTACAATTATATATGCTTGTCTGTGTTAAAGGTGATGTAGTTAAAATGCGACTGTCCTATCCAGTAGTTGCTTAATATATTACTCTATAGAAATCTTGCTGCACGTGCATGTTGTTCTTGCCTTCAATTACATCACTTACATCAGCCTTATACCACTCAATAAAATAATGCGTGCTATTCAGAATTAATGATTCAAACATCACACAGATGGTAGGAAAAGACCAGTCCTGGGAGGCATGATTATAAAATAAAACAACTGGGTCTCTGAACCTCGTTTTCATGTCAATAATTATATTTGAAAAAGTGCACTTACGCATTTATTGTTTGTAGCCGCTTCACTCATTGTCATTTATTGCATGGACTGCCCCTTTCGTGCTCCTATCTAGAGATGGCAATTTTCTGTTCAATTACGGGTTGCATCTATTGTTATAGTTTGTGAACTCCTATTTCTGATATTTAATATTAGTCCGCCTTTCAATTACAATAGGTCAAATCTGAAGAAATGGCGATGTATGTTATAAAGAAGCAAAAGCCAAAGAAATTCGAAGCTTATGCAATTGATATTTTGTCATTTACATGTGTGCTTGGACATCATCTAGTTACCACTGCCGATTCTCTGGCTATTTTTCAGCACTTCATGTGACCTAGAGGCAGATCGCAAACAGCTTTCGAAATGTTGAGTGAATTCTTACAGTCAACTCAGGAAAGAAACACCGAATGGAACGATTTTCGCACGAAATGAAAAAAAAAACATTATTAGACAGTCATTACAAACAATACTAAAAGATTCACTAATTACTGCCAAAAAAGCAGACAACCAAATTAATAACCCAATTAATACAAGGGTTTCAACTTACCGCCAATGGTTCTTTCGAATTATTCTGTGTTTAATTTGATAGAAAGCTGTAGAAAACACGGTATTTCTACCTTATAAGCCAATTGTTGGTTGATCACTGTAAATATTTTAGCACCGTCCGTCATTTAATATGTGTGCATTTTCAACTATTTAATATACAGATACAGCCTTGTAATCAGTAATAGATGTTTTTCTTAAATGCATTTTTACTAAGCAAACATTTCGGTACTTTTCATAACAATGAATCATATGCAAGGCATTATCGAGACAAGTTTTGTTAAGCAGAGGAGATTCCTCCGTTTTAAAAAAACAAAAGTCTTATGCTGTATTTCAACGTATATCCTGCGGAAAATGTTCGCTTTTAATTTATAGTAATAAAAAAAGCAAAATCGTACAGGCCGAAATATTTTTGTCCCAACGGAAGCTTCGCAACTCACTTTAACTATATATATACACAGTATGTATTTCAACTTGCAAACTATTCAAAACACGTAAAAGGTAGTCCAACAATTTAAGGATTACTTTTAAAACTACTGTAAATGGCCTAAATAATTTCAATGTAATTTTTCTGGCAGTTTTGTCCAAATTTCGGTTTCATGATTTCCATGCAATAGTATTCACAATATTAGCGGCAGATCACTTTGTCAGGCAGTCAACAAGAATCTAAAACAGCACTGAGAGTAAACAGCTTATTTTGAGTGTCATAAATTTGCATGTTGCTTGAGTTATGTTCGAAAATGTCAAACTTCTGCTTTGTTTTTCGAAAATCCACCGTCACAGAAAAAAATATATAAAAAAGCCAAACTGATAGCCTTCCAGAAATAAAACACTCATTATTTTATTTCTGCTTGTTGCTGATAACTAACTATGAAAAATGCAACAGTTTATTTAAGATGGTCATCGCATTATATCACGTGCGTGATAATGTAAAGTATAATGTTGCAAACAAGTATGCCTGTATGAACACTAAAATAAATAAGATAACATTCCACTCCGTTTGTGACGCAACTTATTAATCAACATAGTAATCATCACACTTAAGTATACATGTTGTACACAGATTACCGTCCTCAATGCATGTAGCAACTTTTATAAAAACGGTGAATGTTAGCATGCACGATTTCTTTTATTTTGCCTCTTTATGTGATATTTCACGCGCTAACATAAACAGAATTCACGATGTGTTTCAACTAGTTCAGAAAATGTGTTAACATTTGTTAAGACTACTTACTACTGTAATGAAAAAAGCAATAAAATGTCAATTTTAACACAGTATTTGTTTCATCAAACTTACTGTAGTTCTATTGTTTTGACTTACCCATCCTTCGACGACATGCGAAATATTTATATAGCTACATACATATGAAAATCTTCGAACCTCGGGAAATTCGATCCAAGGTACATTATTTTAGTATAAATAAATCGATCTTTGACATTCAGTTTAAGATGTCGAGAAAAGCGAGTGCCAACAAACGAGGTTCTACCGATTTTACATTTAATGTTGATGTCAGGAAACAAATTTTAGGACGCCTTTGCATGAGATGATCAAATATTTACTTGAATTAATTTATTGCCTACATGGATATCTGGAGTTGGTAACGCAGTTAGTTGAAGCAATTGTTAGTCGACAACAGTCTCTGGAGGTGTCATGATATTTACTTGAATTAATTTATATCCTCCATGGATATCTGGAGTTTGTAACGCAATTAGTTGAAGCAGTTGTTAGTCGTCAGCCGTCTCTGGAGGAGTCATGATGTTTCCTTGAATTAATTTATATCCTCCATGGATATCTAGAGTTGGTAATACAATTAGTTGATTGTTAGTCGTCAACAGTCTCTGGAGGAGTCGTGATATTTACTTGAATCAAATTATATTCTTCATGGATCTCTTGATAAGATATGCTCTTAGTGGGAGCAATTTATATCTTTCAAGATTCTCTGAGCGTGGCATGATATTAAGTTGAAATAAAAGTCATCGATGGTAGATGGTCACTGATAGAGTCACGGTATTTGGTCAAAACAATCACGCAAGGGCCTCTGATCAATACTTACAAAACACCAGTCGTCTGCTTACATATTTATTTAGTGCACATTATTTATATGTATAATTAAATAAAGAGCCGAAGTTTAAAATCAAATATTCCTGTAGGCAGTACTATCTTACTAAGTGTCCACATATTGTTGCTGGCCTTGGCAATGGGTAAGCACACCCTTGGATATTTTCTCCGGAGCTGTTCACATGTGTAAAGACACACACCATTTTTGTGGCGGGATGTTTTGTGTAGGTTTATTATCGATCTCGCTTACGGTGAGCAAGATATAACTGTCAGAATGGCAGTTCCACGTAGGTTCGGGCATGCGTGCATGTTTTCCTGCATACGTTTGGCCGGACAGACTATGTACGGGCTGTAGATATGATTTTAAACAAATGCAACGAGGTTGCATGTCGTGCACAAATCCCAGGACTTAACGTCAACGGTCAATGTCACTGTAAGGGATCAAAGGTCAAAGGTTAAAGGCCATTGTCCGGGTTGTATAGTGAACATGTAATCATGATTAGTATTTTAAACAATTGCCATGACGGTTCATCATTTTGAGTTGGCTTGTCCCAACAAGACCCATGTCTATACCCAAAAGGCATGGTCAAGTTTAAAGGTCAGAGATTAAAATCATCTTTGTCCGAGCAGTTACTTAATCATGCATAAATTACTTGCCAAGATGAGTAACAATAATACGGCGGTATGTCGCGTACATGGACTTGTTCTGTACCGCAAAGGTCAAAGTCAACGATAGAGGACAAAGTTTGAAATGATCCTTGTCCGGGGTATACCCTGACCATGCCTTATGGATTTTTATAATGCAATGGAGTTTCACAATGCTGAGGCGTAGTGTCGTGGGATGCATGTAATATTCAGCTCTATGTAAGTCTGCGTTGCAATTCAATGGAAGAACATTATGTCTGTGCCCTTTCAACGGGCTTGACATGTCCCAAATTCCGCGACTAGTTTGCGAATTTGCTGACTTATTTGATATGACTGTTTTCACTTGAGGATATTTCAGGTTTTATCTTTCCTTCGCTATGATCGGTATAATGTTTTGTACATAATTGTCTCAGAAAGGCAGCATGTAGCATTGTTGTGTTAAATTATTCGACCTTTTGAAGAAAACAAGTTATTACCAGCAAAGCCAAATTATAAACTATTGAAAATCCATATCGCAAAATTCAACATATTCTTATACAAGATTGTATTGACTATTTACCTGTATTTCCATACTTTATTCAGAAATTTCTACAAAGAAAATTGCTTCAATCATGAAATAGCCTTATGAGACAATCTGCCTCTCGCGCTGTGATATTCTCGGCAATAAAACATATTTTCTATGACCTTAATCCCAAGATCCTTTGGTAGGATTGTCGTTTTTAATGCAAGGCGAATCAATTGTGTTTGAGTGTTTACATAATTTGTATGTCCAAAAAAATATAATGTAAGCATATAGTAGACTTCATTCTTTGCGGATTTACGGTTTTAAAGTATTATCATTTGAATATTAATTTATTAAAACAAGGAAAATCATTACAAATACAGTTAAGGAACATATGAACACTCATTGGGCTTCCGAACATGCACACATGTCCCTTAATTTATAATTTATAAATCCATAACACAATATTTTGGAATTCCTCTGATATTATCGAATGGCGATTGTTATTTTGTCGAAAGACGTATTTCACGTCAATGGAAAAGCTACGAGAGAGTGTGGTCTTAAGGAAAACAGAGTGCCCGAAGGAAGCCCACATGTTTGGTGACCTCGAAGGTCTTTTAATTTCTATATTTTTTAGCTAAAACAATGAAAAAAACATCAAGGGTCACTTATGAAGTCATGTTATTTAGTTAAAACAATTGCTATTCCCAAAGGACCTCTGAGTTAGTCATGATATTTAGAGAAGACAATATTTATCCCTCACGGTCACCGAAGGTTTCATCTTTTCTAGTTAATGCTACTGATATCCCAGAGCTATGATTGTTCAGGTTGAAACAGTTGATATTCACCAAGGGTCTCTGAAGAAGTCAGGAGGGTAAGATGAACTAATTGCCATCCCGCATGCGTTTGTAAGGGAGTCATGGTTTTGGGACAAACTAATCCCTAAATTTTCTCTTAATCACGTTTCGATATCAGTAGCATCAAAATATGTATAAACTACTTTACTAGATGGCATACGCCAGTGGCATTTTATACACTTAAGTCTAAACCATTTAATACTTTTGTCTGCGGAAATTGGCCAACAGTTATTAAACCAGACAATCATTGCGTTTTGCGTACAGTGTTTCTTTGAACTGTATAGGTTCTTTGTAAACACTCCTACTTTTTATATCGTTTTGAATCGAAATGAACAGCATGATTCAAAATGTTAGTTTCATAATGGTTATATTTGAATACTTGCCATCACGCAAATTTGTTTTAATGATATGTTCGGTTTTGTTACGTGTATGCTTAAAAGTACAGTTACATTGTTTTTACCAATTTTAGCGAAAATTAAGCCACTCGTTACTATTTAAGGTCGTATTGACTGCAACAAACAAGACGTATACATTCATTTAAAATATATATATATAAGGAAACTATGTGCAATGAGGACAAAAACATGTACAATGTAGGGGATTTCAAGTCATTCAATGAATATTTTTTACAAATTAAATGATAAATCAAGATTAAGATTAAATATCGAATAAGCATATACAGCTACTACATTAGTTTAGTAGATGAAAATGTTATATATTAATTAATATATATAATTTTTAAGTGTTTAAAACTTGGCAATTTAAGTGTACTTTTGTTAAGGAAATTGAGTAATTTTAGAAAAACATGTGGGATTATAAACTGTTCTTGTAAATGAAACACTGTCCTGTCACCATTTTTCTAACATGAACATTACCATAATGTGTTGATGATCAAGCTTATTTATGTTGTGTTGCCCCAATTAAATGTAGGTAAACTTTAGTTCATGCGAGCTTTTTGCGGATAAATTTCCCTCAAAAAATATACGGTAAGGCTAAGTGTGTACCGAATGTATCTTCTTATAAAAATATCGTCGATAGTTTTGAGTTTTGAAAATATTTGCAGAAACTGAACACACAATATGTTTTACATAAATATAAGGTCTTGCGAGCTTTTAACTGACACATTAACACTTTGCAAAAATGCTTTACGAATGTCTCAATTTGTACTAAATGAAGGTACAAAATGGAGATGATACGACGGATACTCCTTAAATTTTTTATGTTATTTTGTGAGTGTATATCGAGTATTATTTATGAAATAATAATAATAATCAATATAATCAAGTTATCACTTTAGCAGTGAAAATATTTTTTTTAAATCAATTGTAGGTTTTTACTTTCAAAATTACGTAATGCTAATTATAAATCCAAATGAGTTTGAAATTAAATTATAGTATATATGTTTTAAAAAATAAATTGTTGGACTTAACATTGAAAATAACCTACTGTTTTTTTGGACATTTTTTTTTTTCAAACGAACGTGTCCTTAAAGCCGAATGGTCAAGCGTTTGCTTTCGTATGTACCAAGTACAAACTGAAAACCAAACGGAAACATATGTTCGAACATTAAAAAGATTCTATCTCATATCTTTAAAGTTGGTACAAACTCTTTGCATTCCTAATTTGAAAGACGTTACATCTCAATGAGGAGGCTGGGTCACCAGCTGCAAAAGGACAAGTCTTCAAGCTTATCAAGCTGATCCCTAACAGTCAGAATGATCAAATACAATAACACAACTCAAACACTGTTTTTAATTCAGTGTTGCTATCTGTGTTTGCTTATTTTGCCGCACTACTCACCGCAATGAAATATATCACTGCTGACAGGCCTGTATGACTCGGACAAAAAACGTGAACAACTCATTTTAAATGTAAATGTTTGATTAGTTGATGAACTGACTTGTTGACGAATAGGAAACCAAATGCATTATAGTTCCATCCAAATCCCATCTGTCTTTACACGTCTGTACATGTTCAATGCGAAGCTTTTTAAAACAATCCATCGTATATATTTACACTTCCGTATTTTTTTTTTAAATGAAATCTGAAAGTAAGATGCATTTTTACTTTTAATCAACAATCATAAACATGCTACTGGAATGATTCGTTAAAAAAGTGATAACCACAGTTAACGTTCCATATGTCTAGATAACCTAAACAAACTCATCGGAAAAAAACACACGTCAAAACTATTAAACATGTAACGGATGTCTCTTTTTACATCTTCAATCAGTATGAGGTTTCATCAGTGTTATTCCTTTTCGTCTTGTAAGGTCATTAACGTGAACTATTTACTTAATACGTACGGTAATTTGGTTTCGTACGATGTGTAATAAACGTTTCTCATAAAACAAATAACAGGCTGGATATAATAACTTCACTGCACTTCTCCGCCCAAAAGAGCAGTTTCGGATGGCTAAGCGTGTTTCTCAAACTTTTTGACCCGTTTAAGGTTGTTTTTCAATAACACTATTACATGTTATTCGATACCTGTTATACACCCAACTGTATACTCTTATTTTCAAAACGTGAACGTACAAAATTAATATGTGTCGGAAAGCACGCGCGTTCATATTATCCAAAAATTTTAATCTATGATCTAGACCGAAACGCGTGAAAAGGTTTCGAATAAAAATCGGGATCGCCAAACGCTCTGAGGTTAGAGTGACATCAAGCTTTTTAATAAACATGATCAATAATCTTATTTTTTAAACAATAAGTCTACATATTGTCAAAATCTGATATCAAAGCCTTTATGACAAAATATTAAAAAGATATTGGAATAATAGGCATAGAATAAATATTGCATTTAATCATTGCTCAATATGGAATAGATTTGGACTCGTACGCAGCTGGGAAAAATATTTGGATGAGCCGTTAATTTACCTATTCTAATCGAACGACCGGTAACATCTTGAATGAGATTGTTGTAATGTTTCAACCCTCTGTCTTTCTCTTTGCTAAATAGTAAACACAATATCAAACCAAATAAAGAGTTGCAATAGCATAATAATAAAAATAAATATCACAAACCACTGAGGGTCATATAACATTATAAGGACCGGCCAGCTGACCGGCACTTAAAATTCCATTTGGCCCTTAGTGGTGTGTTATATTTCGTATATTATACCGATCACTTTTTAACCATTTAGTAATTTTAAAGCGCCTTTGATGTGTTTTATTCAACAAATCTTATCTTATTTATCAAAGCGACACTCACCAGTTTGATGACGTCAGCGTTCCATATTATATTACGTCAGCGGTCAATATCATATTTTTGCCGAGGTCCGGACGGGCCAAAACATGATATGGACCGCGCAAAAACCACGTCGGAATTTTTTAAGGAATTTTATTACAATACATTGATATACGGACCGATCCTCTTTATACACACATAGAAGGGACACATTGATGTCTACAAAAAGAATACATTTTGTTCGGGTAACCCGACCCTATCCACGGAATAGGCGCCGACCCCACCGTTTTTAAAGTCGATTTGAAAAAATTAAAAATTAAAAAAATAATAAAAAAATAATAAGAATTGCTTTTCAATATGTAGTTTAAAACCTTAAATGCATATACAGAAGATAACTTTAACACCTTTTCCAATGATGAAAATTACATTCAAATATATAAAAAAGCCTACCTACCCTACCTATTTTTGAAAAGGATGTTACCCTTACCAAACAATTTATTTTCTTAGGCCTATGGTATAATATGTTTTGGCAAGTGCTCTTTCGATCGACATAAAAGCGTATTTGTACATTAAAACTATACATATTTTGTATTTTGTTTTGTTTTTTACTTAAGTATTTATATAAGTATTAACTAATGAGCAATTGAATATGCTTATATCCAATTGCTTTATAGTCTACAAGTAGTGTATTATTTTGTTTGCAAACCAATAAGAATATGAAGAGAAATCTTAGAAAAACACAAAGGAAAACATTGATTTCATACATAGAAAGGCATTCTAGTTTTATATCAGGATTATGAGAAAACCCTAGTGAATATGATGTATATCTTTCTTTGTCGATGCTTGCCTGGACAAATGAGAGACCTATTTATAGTTCATAAAATAACTGTTTAGTACGTTTGTGAACTTTACATTGCATGATTTAAACGGGAAGACACTACATGACATAATTGCAAAAACATAAGAAAATTGTAAAACTCATTGAATCTTACTTGATATTGTATCATGTCGCATACGACACATGCATCTATAGCAGTTTTTGCGTGTTTTTTTCCAATTCCAAGTTGATTGGGGCTTTGTACCACGTAAATCCCAGTTGATTTAAAAAAAGAGTCGGTATAGTTATCTGCACTTATCACATGATACACACAACAATAAACTGGGAATCCATTACGCACTATTTTTAAACGGGTAAACTCAATTTGGACATCGACAAATATTCTTTAAATCATGTTAATTGATGTAGTATAAGCCTTATATTTCTAAGCAAATTCCAAGCTTGGTTTTATTGAAATGACATATGTGACGACCATCTGGTGCTCCTGTTTGTAATATACTGACCGATTATATATTGTTAAAGGAATGTTCTTTTTGTCATTCCATCTGGACAAAATAACTATTTCACAATCGTCACTGAACTAGCGATAAGGCATTTCGTCTCGTCTGCTTCGTGGTTTATTATTTTTGTGTTGCCATAATAGAAGTTCATTACACCTATATAATTATGCCATTCGGGTCAAAGCTGTTGCAGTTATAAATTGACTTTTCCGTCAGTATTATATTTCCAAGACCTTGCAAATCTTTATCTGTAGGCATAATAATACAACCATATAATTAAACTATATAATTAAACTATTCCGTGTCAATGCTGATGTAGTAATAAATTGACCTTTCCGTCAGAATAATATTTCCAGCAGCTTGCAGCAAAATTACATTAAAATTTGTGCAATACAACTATAAATATTGTTTTGCCGTTTTAAAGCCGATGCAGTTAAAATGTCCCTTCCCAAATCAATTACATCAATGACATCATCCTCATACCATTCAAAGAAATAATACGTGCTATCTAGCATTACTTATTTATACATCACACAAAACGTAGGGTAATATAAGACCCATCCAGGAGGTATGATATCAAGTTAAAACAATTGATGTGCCTCAAGGCACTCTGAACCAAGTTTGCATGTATTAATGACATTATATATTTATATTAGGATTTTGAGAAAAGCCCTGGTTAATATGATCTATATTTTGCTATGTCAATTGTTGTTTGGAGAGACTGCATATTTCAAAGTCATAAAAATCTGCTAAGTATGTTTGCGTTGTGTACTTTTAATTGCATATTTAATGTTATATAGTGACTGAAAATATATTGAAACAGACAATGTGTTTTTGTCATTATATTGGAAAAGAAAAAGTTTTCACAATCGTCACTTGACTAATGATTTGCCATCTCGTATTAGATGCTACGTGGTTAAATCTGTTTTCTTTAACCGTTGGCATTACAACAAGGGTGCGTTACAACTATATCTGATATTCTGTATTAAAGCTGATGCATTTATGAATTTACGTTCCCGTCCGTTCATTAATTCCAAGAGTTTGTAGCATAATATTATTATAATTTCGTGCATTACAACTGTTTATGCTATTCCGTTTTAAAGCCGATGCAGTTATAAAGTGACCTCTCCGTCCAAGTGCTTGCATAATGTATTACTATATAGAAATTTTGCCGCAAATGCATGCTTTTCATGCCAATCACTTACATCAGCGTGATACCATTCAATAAAATAAAAGCTATCCAGCATTAATCATTCATACATGACGCAAAACATAGGGTAAGATAAGATCCGTCCTGGGAGGCATGATATCAAGTTAAAACAGTTTATGTCCCTCAAGGGCATTTCAGCCATGTGTTCATGTAAGAAATATTTTAAATGTGAAAAAGTGTTTTTTTGCTGTTTTACACATTGTCATTTATTGTTTGAATTGTATTAGGCTGATGCTCTGTTTAGTACGGTTTCCTTTTAACGTTAGAATATCGTGCATTTCATTGTTACTATCGTGAGTTGACTCTAGGAAGTCACAAAACATTTCGAAAGCTGTATGATGGCTGCTTTTAGGACACATGAAGTGCTAAATATAATTCAGATCTCTGTTTGTAATATATGTGTATGCTTTGATTTTAAGTACTAGTATCACTTACACTTTTCTTTTACTGTAAACAGTTTAGCATGATCAAATATACAAACATGTCCTTATCCTTAATAACGAGTATTGCGTAGCATCATATGCAAGGCATTATTGAGATATGTTTTATTGAGCGGGCTCTAAGCAACGGGGATTCCTCCCTTGTTTAAACAAAACTCTTATGATGTATGTTAGCGTAGAACATATTATTGCTTTTCTTTTAATCTATAGGAACAAAACAATCAAAATTGCACAGGCCCAACCTTTTTTTGTACCAGCGGAAGCTTCGCAACTGACATGAACTTAAAATAAACAGTATGTATTTAAGCTTGCAAACTATTCAAAAAAAACATTATAAGAAGTCCTCATTAACTATTTACTTTGAAAAATACTGAAAATGGTCTAAATAATTTCAAAAGAATTTCGGTGTTAATTTTCTTGCAGTTTTGTTTCGATTTTAGTTTCATGAATTTCATACAATAACAGTCAGGATATTATCGGCAGATGGCTTTGTCGGGCAGTCTTTAAGAAACTCAAACAGCCTAGAGAGTAAACAGCTTACTTAGAGTGCCTTAAATTGGCATAATGCTTGAGTTATCTTCGAACATGGCAAACGTTAGCTTTGTTTTTCAAAACCCCACAGTCACGGTCAGAGATAAATGCTATATATAAATTTATAACTGTCAGCCTTCGAAAGAAAAAAACCCACACATTATCTTATTTTTGCTTGTTGCTGATAATTAACTGTGGAATAATGCAACAGTTTATTTAAGAAAGGCATCGCATTATTTCACATGCGTGATAATGCATATCATAATGTTTTGTAAACAAGATTACCTGTATGAACAATTTAATACAGGACAGATCATTTATTTACCAGAAAATCATAGCCACATGTGACCGAATATTACACAAACATAATAAAAACATAAATAAAACAGATAACATTCCACTTTGTTTGTGACGCAACTTATTAATCATCATAGGAGTCATAATTGAATTCAACCGAAGTCGACACTTTTACTGTGAGTCAACCTTAAACACACTGTTCCGTAATGCACTAGCTAAAAAAAGACGAATTTTGCAAAAAAAACAATGACAACTCGGTCGATGGTTGTTTACCGCAATTATTATACACTTAAATATTTTCATTCTCCTAGTCCTTTGTGTAAATATAACAATATATGACGATCATATTGTATAACACCCAAGGAATTATGACGTCATTGTTTTCTTGAACAATGTACTCCGATCGGATAAGCCAATCATTTAACCAATGACGTACGGCCTTACGAAAATCATTTGTTCTTTTGAAAAAACGTTAGTTGACGGCTACACCTCTTTAAGAACAAATACTCAATTGCAGAAGATACTGCTAATTGTTAATTGCGAGGAATATTTTTTTTGTAAGTGTAAAATATTGATGGCATTTTTTTTTGTCTTTATGCTGCATGAACACAGTACTGAATGCGATCAAAGGACCAAGAACCGCTTTATAGAATTATATGTGTCATCATAGACATTAAACACGATTTCTTTCAACGAGTTCAGGAAATGAGTTAGCCTTTGTTAAGTTAACGTACGTATATAATGCAAAACAAGGTAATACAATTTCAAGCTTATCACAATATTTGTTTCATAAAACTAAGTCTTAATCCCTCGTTAGAAAAGTATATTGACAAAACCCTGACGACATGCGAAATGTTTATATAGCTGTATAATACCTCACATAAATGTGTCCCTTCTTTATATATATAAACACGATCGGTCCGTATATCACCGTATTTTGATAAAAATCCAATTTTAAGACGTCGGCGGTCCATATTATATGTTTGGCCGGTCCGGACCTCGCCAATATGTAATATGGACCGCTGACGTCATACAACTGCTAAGTGCGGCTTGCTATTTTCACAACGGCGAAAATTTGTAGCAAATAAACATACTGGCTTTATTCAATAAAAGCTTTATTCAATTAAAACCCGAAGGTCCATAAACGCCTTCGGTGGCTGACTGGCCGGTCCTTATAATGTCATATGACCCTCAGTGGTGTGTTATATTTCTTAAGTATATAATTACATAATTGGTAGTACTTGTCGAGCCCCGTTGGCTCGAATTAATAGAGACTGGCGAAAATACCTCGAGTCTCGGGGATTTTCGATCCAAGCAGGAATGCTTACTTTTAGTATAAAGAAATCGATTCTTGACATTCAGTTTGAGATATCGAGGAAATCAAGCAAAGCGAGTGCCAGCCAAGTGGGTTCGATTGTATTTTAAATTTAATGTTGATGTCAGGGAACACATTTTAGCATGCCTTTGCATGAGATGATCAAATAAATTGAGATAGTATTCAATAGCACTACAATCAACAGCAACTTTATGCCGACGTAGCAGACATATTTTCACATTAATGGAACATTGGCGCTCACTAGCCTTATGTTCAATATTTATAGAGCCCCACTTTTCTTACAGGGAATATTGGTTGTTACACCAAACATTTTGAAATTTAGCAAGAACATTGTCTAAATTATAGATGCATGACAATACAGTTGATAACAAATAGAGAGTTTTTAAAATATATCAAATTGTTCTCCGTTGCTTTGAATCATTGATGTTCCTTCGGGTATATCTATAAGCGCAATAACATCTAAAAAAAGGTCAATTACTTCGATACAGACAACATGTCTCAAGGTTTTTCAATGAATCAATCGCTTTTAGATTCCCTGGAGGAGTCATGATATTTTAGTTGAATTCATTTATATCCTCATGTATCTCTTGATAAGTTATACTCTTAGTCAAGGCAATTAATATACTTCAAAAGTCTCTGAGCGTGGCATGATATTAAGTTGAAATAATTGACATATAGGGTCGAGGGTCACTGATGGACCCACGGTATTTGGTTAAAACAATTCCGAAAGGGTCTTGGAACTTAACTTATAAATGAAATGTCTGGTAACATGTTTTTAGTGCACACTATTTATATAGAATGCAATGAATACCCGAATTGTGAAGGTTAATGTCAAATATAATTTAGGCAGTACTATCTTAGTAAGTAATCATATCTTGTTGCTGGCCTTGATATTTGGAAAGCACTCCTATGGATAAGTTATCTTTAAAAACACCAAAAGCGACTCGCTTGTTTAAAGACAAACACTATTATCGTGTATGGATAGATGTCTTCTGTAGGTTTTAATATGTGTTTGTATATCTCTCTAGCGGTTAGCGAGATATAGTTGTCACAATGGCGGTTCCGTGTAGATTCGGGCGTGCGTGCGTGTTTGCTTGCATCCGTCTGCCCGGACAGACTATGCACGGGCTGTAGATTTCAAATAAATTTGCCATGAGGTTGCGTGCCGAGCACGAGTCCCAGGTCTACACGTCAACGGTCAATGCCACATTTAGAGGTCAAAGGTTAAAGGTCATTGTCCGGGTTGTATCGTGAACATGCATTATTAGTATTCCAAAACAATTGCCATGGCGATTCCCCATTTTGAGTTGGCTTGTGAACAAGACCCATGTCTGTAACTCAAAGGTCAAGGTCAACGTTAAAGGTCAGAGATTGAAATCATCTTTGTCAGAGCAATAACTTAATAGGATATTAAGTTGCATATTAATATACTTAAAACAAGAAAAATCGTTACAATTACAATCTACTGATCTTGTTTCTGTAGCTTTTCGCATACATATTAAGCTTAGTTTTAGAAAAACAATACAACATACGAAGTCTGGGTATGCTTTCACGATCGGACGTTTTACGCGGAAATATTTTTGATTTGGTCGCATCAGTCGAATTATTAATTACTTGAATTGAATGGTAAAACACAGACCAAAAAACATTATCGACAGTATAAACGTTTTAATACTTTTAAACTTTATAAATCATTTACTCTATAAATAGTTAACATTGCTTTGTTTTCCTTTATGGCATTGTTATATCCTGTAATATCCTGCGAGCTCATTTAGGGTATGTTGCTTTGATTGTGCACCGACGCTTTGATATATCCTACAAGCAAACATACATCAGATACTACGTGATATATTTTACTTTTACAGTATTTAATGAAGGGATATGACCCCTCTGTCCAGTTAATTGCTTATGTCACAAAATGTGTTTCCGAGACAAAATGTTTGGCTCCTGGCATATTGTGATAATATTGGCAACACATAATGCCAACTTTTCAACACTCTGGAGGACGAATTTCATTTTCTCTCAGATGTCCTTTATATCATGAATTACGGTAATCATACAAACGTCGATATTATTTGCGTCGCCCAAATATTATGAAATTCACTGAACTTCTTTCAACGAATAACATAAATACTATACGCAAATTATCGTGCTATATATTTAAAAGTTTTAAAATACATCAGATACTACGTGATATATTTTACTTTTACAGTATTTAATGAAGGGATATGATCCCTCTGTCCAGTTAATTGCTTATGTCACAAAATTTGTTTCCGAGACAAAATGTTTGGCTCCTGGCATATTGTGATAATATTGGCAACACATAATGCCAAATTTTCAACACTCTGGAGGACGAATTTCATTTTCTCTCAGATGTCCTTTATATCATGAATTACGGTAAGCATACAAACGTCGATATTATTTGCGTCGCCCAAATATTATAAAATTCACTGAACTTCTTTCAACGAATAACATAAATACTATACGCAAATTATCGTGCTATATATTTCAAAGTTTTAAAATACGACAAAATGCGTACTATAATTAACACTTTTCTCCAAATGTAACATATAAAGATATATTTAATATGGTATGGATATTTTTAAAAAAAATCCTCGAATAAGGCAATGCTTCCATACATCATTATTCAACCGAATTAACATTTTCACCTGTAATTTTATTGTTGAAATTAATATATATATTCCGTTGAAAATTGTATTGGATTGCATCTTCTCACATTCAATTGTTAATCGTTTTGAAAATATATATTTGTCTGATATAGAAATTGATGAAAAATTGTAAGAATTATAATTGTGCATACCGGAAATGTTTTATTCTCTATATTATCGTTTGAAAAATGTATTACTCATGGGATGTAAGCTTATAGTGAATAAACTATCCATCTATCTATCTATTGTGTTTGACATCAGAAAAATAAATGTGAGTCATGTTGTAGATTGACCATTTAATAAACGGGATGAAAATGCATCAACATTCTATCGATAGTATGCAGTTATATTTAAATTTAACGTGTAATATAACGGCCGATGGTTGAGAACTGTGTTATAGGTAAAAACTGTATTCCACATTTTTTCAAGGCGTATAAAGTTTAACCTAATTCAGTATAATCCGCCTTGTTAGCATTGCTATATTGTCATGCTAATTGAATTTGGACCATTTACCTACGAATGATAAGTTAGTTTCGTATCTTTAATGCAAAATGATTCTAAGAAAATGAATAATCATATGTGTTTGATTTCAAGTTTTATCCAAGGGTATTAATGCTATCAATTTCCCCTGCTCTGCAAAATTATTAATCAAAATAATCATGTATATGATTAAAAAAGTGACTTATCCAGGAATAGCATAGCTATATTGGCCCCAGCTGTGTGTTTTTACACTTAATTATTTACTCTAAAGGGATCGCTTATGCTAAAGGCAATCTGTGACTTATCCAGGGATAATGTTGTCATAAATGTACTTTACTTGGCTTTTCGAAAACTTGTAAATATTTTCCAAAAAAAAAAAACACGGACACGTATTGATACCTGTATACATTGTGTATATGGGAGGAAATAAAATTCTGGTAAACGGAAATGTTAAAGAACTCTGAAAATAAATAGATTATGGAACGGTTATGAATTCTGGTAAACGGATATCAAATATATGCCGGCGAAAAGAAAGGTAATAAATTCTGGTAAACGGAAAAGCAGTATATTCCGAATTAAATAGTTACGCGTTATAAAGCTTTGAATATTTATACGTGACATAAAATATAAGACTAGGTAAGACTTGGCCTGGTAGACATGATATTTAGTTAAAACAATTGATATCGCTCAATGGTCTCAAACGTAATCATGATAATAACTTTAAACCAAAATATATATATATATATATATATATATATATATATATATATATATATATATAAATATATATATATATATATATATATATATATATATATATATATATATATATATATATCCCTCAAGGGTTCCTGGTTTAGACAATTGATATAGCTCAGCAATATCTGGAAGAGTGGTGATATTCATTGGAATAAATTGATATGCTTCCATATTTTTGGGATTTATGATATTTATTGAAAACATTTGTTAACCCTCTAGGGTTTCCGAGTATGTCATGATATTTAGTTGAAACAATTGTTATCATTTAGTTAAACTTATATGTTTACAACGATTGTGAAACAAGCTTTTACAAAATTATATAATTCATTCTCGTGGGCACGATGCCACGCGAAATTGTGGTCTTTTGTAAACCGTAGTACCCGGAGAAAACCCACCTGTCCTGCTTAATAAACACACGCCAAATATGCTTACATGCAAAGGATCGAACCCTGCGCGACTTGGTGAGAAGCGAGTGAGCTTGCCACTGCGCTTAGCGGACAACCGTCATTCAATGGTATTTGAGTGAGGTATGGTATTTAGTTGAAGACACGATATCTTTTAAGGGTCTTTGAGGGAGCCATGAAATAAAGTGGAAATAATTGATTACATTCTAAAGTCTTTAATCTTCTTATAACATTTAGTTTAATCAATGAAAAAGCATTACCGTTCACTAATGGAGTCATGTGAGTAGGTTAAAACAATTGAAGTCTTTTATTCTCTTATAACATTTAGTTTAATCATTGACAGAGCATCAATGTTCCCTAATGGAATCATGTGATTTAGTTAAAACAATTGATTACCTTCGACCTCTAAGTAAGTAATGATACTTAGGGAAGACAACGTTTATCTTTCAATGCCACTGAAGGCGTCATATAATCTAGTAAACGCTAAACAAATAAAACAAAAATAAATCTGAAGCGTGCATTTTATCCATTTACTGATTATTTAAATATGATAATGATAACGTTAATAAAGCACCGAACTTTTTTTACCAATTATTCTTATATGTAGTAGACAGAAATACGCCTGTGCAGCAAACAAGAATAAAACAAAGTATTT
Organism: Mya arenaria; assembly: GCF_026914265.1. Lineage (NCBI taxonomy): Eukaryota > Metazoa > Mollusca > Bivalvia > Myida > Myidae > Mya > Mya arenaria. The sequence goes on from NC_069137.1 coordinate 25,184,948, forward strand.
AAATCTCGGATCAATGTAGACATTATTAAGTCAATCATCGAGAGAGACAAAGCTTTTAACATTTACAAGCGTGACAAACATGTTGATACCTTTAATTCCCTTAAGTCTCTTTAAAACAAGAGTCATCATCTAGTATATTATGCCAGGAAAATTTGGTTCAGTGATACTTTTGAATGAAACCAAACAATTCAAACTATTTTTGGAAAACGCTCAACAGCCAGGGAATGTCGTTTAAGAAAGGGCTTCCTGTATAAAGTTCAAATCTATATCTTACAATTGGGGAATATATTTATTTAAAAAGGAGGTTAAAATGACATACCTATACGTTTCATTAAGAATGGTTCACCAATTATTACACGTGCTTTTACTCATGTTATGAACATGTCCATAATTCAAGGTTGTTCACTTGATGATTTTAAGTCTGCCAGAGTTGTCCCTCTTTAAAAAAAGGTAAACTATTTATATGTAAATATCGACTTGTTTCAATTTTAAAAACTCCCACAACATCCTTAAAAAGGTAGTTAATGACCAAGTTGAAGGTTATTTTAGGTACACAAATCTTGGCCTCGATATTTTAAAATAGTTCAAATCTTTGTTTTCCTTGTCGATGTTTAAGGAACATGTTTTTCGACCGTCATTTTTACAAGCGGTATCCCTCAAGGTTCTTTTCTTGGTCGTAGCCTTTTTAATTGATGTGAAATATTTGTTAGTAGATAGCTCCCTGGCTTAGTCAGTTCGAAAGAAAGCCAATAATTTGTTGAATTATTTTTATCGTGAGAAAGATTTTCTTACTTAACATATTTCATAATAAAAATTGATGCCCATATTGCAATGCAATATGAATATGCATGCTTTGTATGGTAGAATAGTTTGAGGGCGACTCTAAAAAATTAGTAACAACCCAAAGCATTTTGATAAGATGTTTACATGTTCTTGACTACAGGTCTTATATAGGACAAGATCCTTAAATCCCGACACTGGTTACAATTTAAGAATGTTATTCCGTGGCAGGGTGTTAATTTACTCAGTTGAAAATGTAAGTGAAGTGTAAATATATATATATATATATATATATATATATATATATATATATATATATATATATATATATATATATATATATATATATATATATATATATATATATATATATATATACACTAACTGCGTTCATACCCCGATAATTACATCTCTGGTGGTGAGTAAGCTTATTTATACTCGCACTCGGGTCTTGCTCTTTTGGCGAGTGCTCCGTTAAGATTGTTAGTAATTTTAAGTTTGTGGAGCATAGTGCACAGAAGAATGTAACCCTGGTTAGAGCTACCCTGGTTCTTTGACGTGCACTAATGTATAGCACTGTCACACGGGACCCCCATTTAACGTCCCTCCCGGAAAACGATTAGTATTTTTAGTGATGCTACGAGGAATCGAACCTGCGACCCCTGGATTGATAGTTAAGTGTGATCCGCCACATGACATCATTCCCGCAGTCAATTCCCTAAATCAAGCAACAATGAGTCTAGCAGGTTTTTTTGCATGATATATTTACACTGCACATACAAAACAATCACGCTTTACAGTACAACCACGATGGATGTAATGGCGCCACTGAAATAACAGGAAGAAATAAAGCTATCACATGTGACATATAGTGGATGGAAATGATGCCTCACTGGTGCAAAGATATTAATATCAGATTGAATAAAGGCCTTAACCAGTCTGGCAGGAAATAGGATAAGCTCGATAAAAGACCGCTTTGGGGATCATATTGAATTAAGTGTGATGCACTCTATATTAGCTAGGTTACAATAAAATCAAGTCAGGAATACAGAAAGCCTTTGTGGTTTTTTTTGAAGATACACTCTTACTCCCATATAAGATTTACCACAGTTAATAATATTTTTTTAATATTCCTAAAAGGATGAATAAATGACCAAAACAATGGTTCTTATAAAAAATACCGAGTTTAATTTGAAAGAAATGAGAATAAAACACTCTTGTTATCAATCTTGTTATCAGTATTTAATATTTCCCATAATATCATTATTAAGTAAGAAGTAAAAGGTTATACAGTCAAAATTGACGTTTGTTATACATAGGTATGTCACTTCAAAGGAAAACTATTTTCTTTTATATTACAAATAACTTACAAATACTGTTATAAGACAATTGCTTTTTCTTAAGATTTAAAACTAAAACTTAAACAATTTCAAACAAATCTGGAATATTTAATTGAACACTGGTACAATTAATTGTAGTCAATCCTGAGGTCAACACAAATTATTCTTGGTCCGTATTATAGAAGCATCTTAAAAAACATATTTTAACTTCAGCGTAAAATTTGAAAGTGTTATATTGCTTTAAAAAATCACTTCTTTAAAATGGAGTTTTCATTTTTTTTTTAAAATTGAGTGTCCATATCTTAATTGCAGAATGTACTATTAGCATAACACTTTCTTCAAATGAAATAAATCAGTTAAGGAAATTGTTGAATTTAAGGAAAATGTATAATTTTAACTAAAGATGCTTCTGTAATTTGGCCCCTGAATCAAATTCAGTGTCTTATCAGTTAAAGGCATAGTTTAAGGAATGTTTGGCATCTCCTGATAATTGCACTGATGTCACAGTAGGGGCCAATTTCCTGTTTATTTTGTTTATTTGTTTATTGGCTTAGGGCTATTTCGGGTCCATTTCTTTAATAAAATCTCACAAACTGCACAGCAGGATATTCAGATCAGAGATCTGAAAAGACAATTAGGATATTCGATTAAGATCAATACACGGTTTTTAGTTTGTTTGTTTTTTGTTTTTTTTTGTTTTTTGTGTTTTTTTTTTTTGGGGGGGGGGGGGTCACTTATAGAAGGATTAAACTAGGCCTTCAACGTCGATATGATGTGTGGTAGTAGTGGTTGATTGAGCTTGTCTATAATCAGCTTTGTATGACTATTCTGCGTTTCCATTATTTGAAGATGGACATTTTGATTCTAAATAAATATTTGATATTAGACTCAGTGCATATGACTACTTGGTACCAAACGTTTTGCATAGTTATCGGGTTTACTGCCTGTATACTGTATAGTACAATGACATTGTCATACATATTGCAGTATCACGGTGATGATGCATAGCGGATAGGGTATAGAAAAATAGCTTTATTTTAAAAAAATGACCATATTATAACTGACCATAAATATATGTATTTAAGGGATTTCGTTTTACAATCGTGTCAAATTAACCAAAAAATGAAGAAATTCCACATGAAAAACGTAGGCAACGAGCCAAAACGGTATTTTTTTATTTAAAGTTTTGAAATAGCACTTATTCTAACATATTATATAAACGCATTTGTTTTGGATCTATAGATAATTAATGGTAAAGGATTTTGTGTGTATTTAGTAAGGGTAAACTCTGGTATGCTCGACTGAATAAAGGGTTTGGCCTATAGTAGGCCAACAAATAATTTGTGTTTATGGTAACGGTCTTAAAAATAAAAGAAGGATCGTGACAAAGTTTGTATTGATTTTTTTCCATAGAATTTCTGTAAAAATATAAGGTTTTACAAAACATTTTTTTTTTGATGACAGTATTAAAAAACACTCCTTGTTCCAGTGTTGGGAAGCTAGGTATAGCAGGTTGCCTTAAACACAAAAACAATTAGTTCGTCTTAGTCTGATACTTAGAAGTGTATTTAAGGTTTTAGTTTAACTCACTGATCATTTGTGTCGCAAAAATGGTACGAGTTGTATATTCATATACATGGTAACTATAATTATATAATATGCCTTTTCCTGATATAGGAAACAGTCATGAAAAGGGAAGATAATTAAAATTATGACAATGAAAGCAATTAGTAAAAGAGCTTCATTGTACTTAGCGATGAAATATTTATGTTTACAGATTACGGCCCAGGGAGTATTGCAATATAAAAAAAAATGTCCACACCTCGTGAATGCCTTTATACTTGGCATTGCACATGAGCATGCGCGAGCTTCTATATAGTTCACGTAATTGAACCAATTAATGGCTAAACTAATAGAAAACAAAAATAATCAAGAAGTTTTTTTTTTTCAGGACTTGATTTATTTAGCATCTATGCTCCAAAAATAACGGCCTTTTTGCAACAATTGCCTATCGAAACCAAACAAATATTACTGATTTGTTAAGGAAATAATAATAGTCGTTGCAGGCAACAGCAAGGAAGAAATAACTCTCAATGTAATTATAGTTCACTTTAAATTGCAAATGCAAATAATTCACATGACTTTGTAACTCTCATATGTGAATTAGGGAATTAGGTTTTTGCCTCATATTTATTCATACATGACGATCTAATCCCGTATCTCGAGAGAAACAAGTTGTTAGTATTTTTTGTTGTTCGTGTAATTCAAATATCTGGGAATTCCTTAAGCGATAAGGATCCCTTCGCTTGCTCGTACCATGGTTCATTATCGTATTTAACATATAAATCAAATATTTGTATAAGGCATGATAACAATGTTTGTTTTCGGTTCAAATGCAGAACTATCTTTAAAAATTTGCACTGACCCTAAAAAAAATCCGCATCATGGTCATTTTAGCAGTTAATTTATTTTATGAGATTTATATTTAGAAATAATGATTTCGAAAAATAAAGTGATTTAATGACGTCTATTTTGTTGTTTTTCCTTCAGGACTTCACAGACGAACATACATTGGATATGTTATAATAATGTAAGATATAATTCATATCTTCACGAGTTCTAAATGAAAGTAAGTGTTATAAGTGTTGATTTTATCTCATTTTCCGACTGAAAACAAACAAACAAAAACACAAAATAAAAGTAAATGTTATATCTGTTAATTTGGTCTTATTTTCCAACTGAAAACAAACAAACAAAAAACAGCATATCAAATCGTGGATATAATCTGGTGCGAGTTACAAAACAAATCCGGTGCCCAAATTTCTATACAACTGCTCATAAAATATATAATCCGGAGCTTCGCTGAACCGACAAACAAGGAATTATTTCCGGGATTTCTATCAGGATGTAAATAGCTGATAATTAGTAAATATTAAGGTTTCTATTGCATGGTATTTGCTGTCATATTTATGATCGCTGTTTTAATTGCATTCGTTTAGATGAATAAAAAGATATAGGGCTTTACGTTTTGTTTGTGTTGGTCGATAGTTAAAGCAGTTATTCTTTAGGAATCAGATTGCAATCATAATTAAAGCGCTGCTGTTTGTTTCACCGATTTATACTTTGAAATTCATTTTTTTAATGTAAACACGAAGGATAGATTCCGCATCGGTGCCGGATAGAACCCGCAAATGTGGACGGAAAGAATCCGCTTTGCATCATTACAGTGAGTATAGACCAGGCCACTGGTAAGTAGAACAGTCCCCCCCACCCGAGCGTGCGTATCTCATCAGCAGAAAGGTTAAACAAACAAGACATATACATGACAGTTCGTACTATAAAGGGGCGTATGTTAATGTATTTTCCTATTCACACTGAATATATAATTTTCTTTGATAATATCTGAAACAAATCGACCTTGTTTTAAATATAATGTTTTATGTTCGTATAAACGTTATTTTTTTACAAAGATTGTGGAAAAAGCTATGATAGCTTTTAATAAGTCACTCTCGGTGGCACGATGTTGCGCGACAGTGTGGTCTTATCTTGTGGGGGAAACCGGATTGCCGGGAGAAAACCCACATGTCCGGCTTGGTGTCCACTAACCAAACTCACATGCACCCAGGCCGGGAATCGAACCGGGGTCGCCTTGGTGAGGAGCGAGTGTGCTAACCACTGCGATAACCTGACAACCATGTTTTATATTGTTATGCTTAATTTAATTAACATTCAGACGTAATTTTAGGAAAATATTAAAATTGTTTACTAGAATTTAAATTATGTCATGTCATCATTTCAATGATAGTCTACATAGGAATGTCAGTTCTAATTGTCTTAGTAAAGTCATGTTCCCTGTATTAGTATATGGTATTGTTAGTTTCTTTGAGATTATAAGGACAAGTTGTCAGGTGCGACGGATGGTAATTTATGGTCCAAATGACTACCTTTGTTCCAAATGAATTTGCATTTTAAATATGTCCTTAACAATTTTGAAGATGTCGATAAAGTTCTACTTTCATTTTAGATACCACAAGTTCATTAAGGACATTGTTTTCTTATAATTATCCAATGATACACATGAGAAAAACAATTTAGAAAAAATCACGTGCACACATGAATACTTAAAGCGGATTATAATGAATTCATTCATGCTTTTGGTGACCAATATTGCGTTTTTTCAGTGAAATACAACAGTTATGTCAAATATTTACAGTAACCTAAGAAATAAATTACCTTAAAAAGGAATGGTCACCGGATGGTCCCAAAATCGGCAAAAACAGTATTTCTTCAAAATAAATACAGATCTATCCAACCGAGCTAGAATGAGGCCGATAAAACATCATTTAACACGCTAAAAATAATATTTTGTGGCTTTCTCATCTGAGTTTGCCCGTTTGGAAATAGCGAAAAAAGGATTCTCATGTAAGTCCTGTTAGTACTACAGATACATATACCAAAGTTGTTAAATGCGTTTTACTCAACGAAATAAATTTGAGCTAAGGTTTTGACAATTTTCGTCGTTTTTTGCAAAGGGATTATCTGGTGTCTAGTCCCTTTAAAATTAATCGTAGTTACTTTCCATTGGCCATGATTCAGAACTGCAAAACATATCAAAATGCTAATTTAGAAGAGGAAAGATATTGTGTATGTTTAAAAATATAATGTTGTGGTTATGCAAAAAAACGCTTAGTTGGGAATTTATAATCATAATTTAGAAACATTTTCTCGAAGCCGAATGCTTGGAATATTTGCTCTCGTATGAACCAAGAGCAAACTTACTCACGTATTAAAAATGCTCGAACAAAAACTGGATGTTTATTTATATATTTATTTTTTGTTCACACAAAACTTCCCAAATCATGCAAACAACACTCCTCTCATAAACCTTTCATCTGAAACAAGTTAAATGTCTTCCAAGAGACGTGGATATCATTTTCAAAACGATTCTTCCGCAAGCTGATAAGACCGATAAGAGGACATTCTTACATCGAAACAAGCAGTACTTTTTTGTTAAATGCAGCCAGAAAATTATTCAAAAGTATACATATATATTCTTACATATTATATTTCTATAATGGAGCAAAAATCACAGAAACGACAGTTTAGTTCTAGAAAATCTTTCCAGTGACTTGAACTTAAAAGACAAACAATGCGTATTTCAACTAGTAAAATATTAAAATACACACATTAGGTTATTTAACTAGTTGACAAGTACTTATTTCTAAACAAAAAAAAAAGTTAATTATTTTGATTATGACAAAGTCCATTTAATCAGTCGTTTATGTCCTGCAGTTTTGTTTTTTATTAAGTATCATAAAATCAATAAATAATATCTACTATATTTGCGGCAGATGGCTTCGTCATGCAATCGTTAGGACACTTAACCACGGCAAATATTAAGCAGGCAGTAAGCAGCTTTCTTAGTGGTATATATTCGCATGAAATTGGAGTATTTTCGGACATGTCAAACATCAACGTTAGCTTTATTTTAAGAATATTCTATCACGGAAATATAACGGTATATAAAATACATAGCTGTCAGCATTCCAGATATAGACCAACCATCAGATGAATTCAGATCGTCAATGATAGATATGGGAAACTTCATTATTTATTTGAGAAGAGCCTCACAATCCTTTATTTTGATGTAAATGATAACAAGCACTATGTTCGCAAACACTTAAATGATCTATCAAATTAAAGTGAGAATGGTTCACTTTGGTTGTGTGGCAAACAGTTACAAAATAATAATATTAAATGGTACATTTACGGAGTGTTTGTCTACAATAAACAAACTACTTTGTTATGATCTAGTGATTGAAAAATATAAGATGCAAAGAACAATCGTTCAATGGCTGTTTATCTCATTCATTTTGCACTTAAATGTTAATGTCATACGGAGTGATACTTGCTGAAAGTATGTGCGAAGTTTCAGAATTATATAACCTAGAGAAATGCAATTTATTGTGATGATTGACAAGATTGTCAGCATGCACAATTTCCTATAGACAAAATTTAATTACACAAATTCATGCAATGAGTTCAGAAAATGTGTTAGTTATTTAGCATTTTGCGAGCTGACGAGCAAATGTACTTGACGATATTAGCGGCAGATAGTTTTGTCGTATATTCGTGAATACACTCAATCAGGGAAGAGATAATGCATTCAGTAAACAGCTTTCATAATCAGCTTTATACTGGCATGATTTTGGCCAAAATAAGCAAATATCAATGGACAATCGTACAAGCATTAAACATCATATGCATTATAACTATGTTGAATCTATTAGAAACAGACTGAATGCTCAAAAGAAGGACAGATGATATAATACTTTTACCAATTATAAGACAGTTCCGAAATTGTTTTTTCACCAAAATAAAATGACACATTATGGAAAAAGCACATCGAAATCTAAACACATAAAAGTTCTCATCGCATTTTGATTTCTCTGTATTTCCAAGAACCTATTTTGGGAGTTATCTTTCAAGTTAAATGCTTTTACCATAAAATACTTCTTAGACAAAATGTCAATTAGGCTGTTATGTTCTCTGCAATTTTTTTTATCTTCTTGTCACGGCCTTAAGCCCTATACTCGTTGATAGGTTTGACATTTTGATGTACTGTGAATCTATAGTTTCCAATTGTATACATCATATATCATATATCAATTCTGTGAACTATAAGACAACCTTACTAATGGATTCATGGTTTCAAGTGTATACATCATTGATCAATACTGATCAGATTAGACTATCAGCTAACCTTACTGATCAATGGTTTTACGTGTATACATCATTTAACAACTCTGTGAACTATAAGATAACCTTACTAATTTATTAATGGTTTCAAGTGTATACATCTTCTATCAATCCAGTGAACTATAAGATAACCTTACTAATGGTTCCATGGTTTCAAGTCAGTAAATCATTGATCAATCCAGTAAACTATAAGATAACATTACTAATGGTTCCATGATTTCAAGTGTTCACGTCATTTATCAATCCTGTGGAATATAAGATAACCTTACCACTAAATTCATGGTTTCAAGTGTATACGTCATTTATCTTTCCAGTGAAATATATGATAACCATAACAATAGATCCATGATTTCAAGTGAATAGGTCATTTTTTTTTCCAGGGAAATACCTGATCAATGGATCCATGATTTTAAGTGTATACAGCATTTATCTTTCTAGGGAAATAATATTATATGATATCCTGAACAGTGGATCCATGATTTCAAGTGTATACAGCATTTATCATTCCAGGGAAATATACGATAACCTTAACAATAGATCCATGATTTCTAGTGTATATGTCATTTATCAAACCATTGAAATATCAGATCTCCTTACTAACGGATGCGATGTTTCAAGTGTATACATCATTTATAAATAGAGGAAATTTTCAGAAAACCTTACCAATGTATTAATGGTTTTACTTGTATAGGTCATTTATCAGTCAAGTAAAATATACGATAACATTACCACTGAATCGATGGTTTCAAGTATATACGTCATGTGTCAGTCCAATGAAATATACGGTATTATTACCACTGAATAGATGGTTTCAAGTGTATATTTTGCTTCTTTAAATTAACGGGTATCTCTTAAAACCTTTTTCTATTATCCAATGAACGCAACGCCTTCGAAATACATCTCATAGAATAAAGCAAAGATTGAGATCAGCCGAACAACGTATCATTGCTGTAAACTGTTTGTGACTTCAATATCATCAGTTACATTATTGACACTGCTACTAGTTACTCTTCAATCGACCTTAACTCATGGTGGATATACACAATGTTTTCATACATCGATGAACTGGAATACTTTAACATTAAATCGTTAATTTATTGAACAAATGAACATACGACTGTTAAAAGAAATTCACTTCACACATGCATTACATCAAACATAATACTATGACAGGAATTAGTGTTTGCTGACCCTAAGATTGTCAGGCTTTTTATTGTGTATGTATTGATTGTTTGTCTTTTGTCATTTAACTTAAGCTACTGTTCACTGAAATTTTTACTTGCTCCCCGCTGTGAATTTAATCAAATTAATAAAAAAACACACACACCAGCATTCAATAGAGAAAAAAAAACATTTAATACTTTATGAATGTCTTAGAATAATTTTCAGTGGAAATAGTTGAGTGTTCCTCGCTGTGCTAAAATTCCTAATCAGAATTTGCTCTGACTGGTTTTATGGTAATCTAAGCTCCTGCGATCTCATTAAAGGTATGTTGCATTGCTTGTGCAACGACGCGTCGTTAATTGTCAATTTGGAACAAATTGAATCTACATTATTTAGGTAGCTTCATTAATGATTTAACAATACATTGTTAACACAGTATAAATACCAAAAAGATAATCAAATACACATACATAATACAAGCAAACATATATCAGATACTACGTGATATATTTTACTTTTAAAGTATTTGATGAAAATATATGACCTCTCTGTCCAGTATATTGCTTCTTTCAAGAAAATACGGTCCACCACTGAACATATGGCCGCTGACTGACTGTAATATAAATGACAATAACCATGTTAGTCGTATTATATAAATGTTCGAGAGTTGATGGTTAATAGGATTGACCTTTCGGGATATAAAAAATAAAAATAAATGTAAAACTGGTTGATATGATTGACTATTTAATAAACGGGGATCAATATATTATATATATTACTGGTTGAATGGTTGACGATCTGATTAACAGGGATAAAAAAAAAATGTTAGACTGGTTGATAGGATTAACTTTTTAATACTAGAGGATCGAAAAAAAACTACACTTATTGTTAGGATTGACTATAAACAGAGATCCAAATAAATGGTAGACGGTTTGCTAGGAATGATAAATTAACATCGTGTATCAAAATGAATGAACGTTCTTTGAATCAATGTTGAATAAACAGGGTTTATGTTTAAACATTCGGCTTCTGAGCTTGTTTCTGGAGTATGTAAATACATTTGCTATATTGTGTAGGTAAAACAAGGCATTTTGACAATGAGAACTCATTTGTCAATGGCGTTTGACACATTGGAAGAGCGCATGGAAAGCGCTGAAATGGTACTCTTACAGTTGCCAGTAACATCCGAATGCTTCTGATTATAAAGACATGTTAAGAACGATAGTCTATCCTTTTTGTCTAACGTAAAGGGTTGCATACCGAAGTAAAACATTCAAGTCTGACGTTTGATTGACAATATGGTAAAAATACACATAACGCAAAAATGCAACTATCGATTATAGCTATGCCGCATGGAGAGAGAATGTATGTTTATCTGTTTCTAAAAATAAACAATAAAAATCCAGGAATCCTTTGCAGAATATATCTATAGCGTTTACGTCTACTAGCTATTAGTCGGTTATAGGTGTCGGCCCACAAGGAAATACGTCCGGGTCGTTCTATTCCTAAAAGAAGTTTTTAAACATTGTTTCTTTCCATTTAGGAAGCATTCATTGACGTGAACGCTACAATTATGTATTCGTTTCCAAGTTAACACAGACGACATCTTTTCTGCAGATTTAAAATAAAGATGCAAACAGGAGTAAATGTACATGTAACAAAGAAGAACAGTTTTGTTGTAGCCCGATAGCTGTGTTGGTACGACTTATAATAATAATATATCTTTTTTATAGCGCATCTAGCAGCTTGACACCGGAAGGCGTAGAATACTGGATTAGAGTTTATTACGGAATGTATGTTTGCCTAAGTGCCGTCCAGCTTAGTTCCCGACCGGCTATAATGATGCCATGGAGCCAACGTAATTGAATTCCATACTGAAGATAATACATTTAGAGAACAGACATACATTATAACTGTTTACTAAGAATACTTAAGTGAAAAACTACAGAAATAAGCTCAGTAGCCAAAAGTTTAAACAAAAAAACCCGTTAAATGGCACAGGTCAAGAGTTTTAAGCGGAATTGGCAAACCTTTAGCAAAACAAACGGCCTTTATGTTTCATTTGTTCTTGCTATCATGTTGAAGAGATGACAAACCATTATTTTGTTTTGAGCCCGAATATATCAAAGAGCTTATGTAAAAATGTGTGTAACAATTCGTTTAATGAAACACCTCATAATGTTTATAATTTATGTGGGGAATCAAATCCTTCGGGGTTAAAAAGACCGTTTCAAAAACGCACGCACTTATCATTTTTAGCAAAAAACAAACAAAACAACAACAACACAATTAAGAAATCGTGCAATAATTATTGCACCTTTTCCGTCTGCATATATATACCTTTTTGTATAGCTAAGTATGAATACCTTGTTTTCTTTTCTTTGATCTGACATGGTCTATAAGACTAATTCAAACAAATGTTGCATCAGTCGAATAGAGGAACATGTTCTTATCGTCTGGTTTTGAACATTTTATAGATATTGCACTTAACGGCAGAAGACTTGAATTGCTAATCTGAGGTGTTTTATCTTATATCGAAAACAATAATTGTTTGTGATATGAAATGGTTATCCGACAGATCCGCGCAGGTGCCTCATTTTACCACCAGGAAACAATACTTCTAAGAGCTCCTTTTGCACGATTTATTTACACAGCACTCACATAATAATCGCCCTTAAACGCACAGGCACGATGTATTGACGCCACTGAAGACGAAGCTTGATAAACTAAACACAATGAATCACTTTTGACATATGGTGGATAGAAATGATGCCTAACTGGTGCATTGGTTTGAGAATGTCTAAGTAGTAGTCTATCGGAACATATAATAAGCGCGATAAAAGACCGCTTTGTGATTTATATATAATGAACCTAAAATGGGTATCAGTAAAATCAAGACCAAAATACAGATATCGGTTTATTGCATGATATTAAATGGTTGAAAATATACATTGAATAATTACATAGTACAGATAATTGTTTAATAGGACACAATTTATGAAATAATTGTAATATTACTGCACTAGATGAAATAGTTACGAAAGTTCTCCCATGATTTCTAATGAAAAGGTCCCTGTAAACAAACTATAGTCTGAACCCTTCTGTTTTGCTATAATTCTGTAAAAAACTATACATAAGCTTCAACAAGGGCAAGTTATGATGCAAAATACTTACTATGATCTCGTTATTTGACAGGAAGCCTTAACGTCAAAATATATATTAAATGTTTAAACAGTATATGAATCCATTACACCGGCGAGTCGAGAATTTGACATTAGAAGGGGATTATTATAAGAACCCCTAAATTATCTCTATATTTGAGAAAATAAATTGCCCCCCTCCCCCAATGATTAATTAGTCTTATTTAGTGTAAGTTTAAAGTCTACTGGTGCAATGCTACCAAATGGTTTATGGTTCACTGTAATTTATCACATTTTAGCCTAAAATGTTATAATTATGGGAACTACTTTTATGCGCAGTCACCTTTAGTCGCTTATGTGTTAATCCGATCTGGTCATTGTTCGGTTTAATTTCGTCCCGTCCAGACCTCCAGTATTTGACTTAAAAAACACATCCCTCCCTCTCTTATACTTAGTATTACTATTATAATTTTGTTTGTTTTAGTTTGCAATTTACATGTATTATTAAATGCCTTGTTAAATGTATTACGGGCATTTTGGCCGCGACGTATTATTAATTCTGTCTAGTGACTTACTTGTATAATGATTATATTACTGGCGTCGCGGCTATTTTTGGCAAATTATTATTTATTATTAAATGTTATACAATGTCTTGTCTTTGTCTTTTGAAGTAACGATTAATTGTTTAATTTCCGTGTTTTGTAGGTGTTTTAAAACATATCTGTCTACACTATTTAAAGCAATTTCCCCGTACTTTGTGCTTGAATTTATAGAGTTCTATCACATCATAATTCAATTCGATTTTGTGCAACCCATTTGTCATTCAAAAGTTAAGTGCCAAGCACGTTAATTTAAAACGTCAGCATCAAGAACTCTTTATCTCCTCCCATTACATCAACTGTTAATGGGTGGCAAAGATAATTGTGTTTGCACATCATGAGCGGCTAGGTTTGAGCAGTCAGGCTTTATATAAACATTTTTATAACTTACGAATGAAAAACGATAACTTCTGCTTATTTAAAGCACCTGTCTGTGTCTCGTTTTCTCGGAAAGTGAAAAAGGCGAACATTTCGAAAAATATCCCTAGCTGCTTACCTACATAATTAGATGGCTAGACCTATATATATTTTTTCAGGCTTTGATATTTAACATTTTTTATCTTTAACCTCACTCATACATTATGATCTGCAAATGAATTGCAAAAACAATTTATAATTTCAACACTATTATGAATATTTATAAAATCATGCTTTTGAATGCCGGACACCCATTCCTTCTTGGAAGACAACTTCAGCACTAGGGCTTAAAGGACAGTATTTGGTATCGTTCAAGTGAACAACGGTATCCAGGGCCATACCATATGATACTTAAACATATTATCAATGATAGTATGCACATGTGAAGTGGGGGTCCTTCCTCTGGCGTTATTGTCAAATGGCCCAACGAAAAAAATATATGTTATCACAAAATATATTTTTGGCTTACCACTGTACTGTATTTATGCATGAAAAGGAATATTCTGCGTAGTGTTTTATACGTTTTGTGAAATCAATTCGCCTGAAATAAATTTAAGTTGTCATATTATGGGTAATACATATTGTTTTCTCGTAACGAATGTAAGTTCAGACTTGTTAAGAATGATTTTAAGAACTGACGCCATTCAACAAAGGCACGGTGTCCCAGAATATCGTATATTATATCGATAATTGATTTGCAAAACGAGTAAACACAATATTGCAATTTATGGTATTTGGTGGTCTGTGTTTTTTAGCAAATTTTGCATCTTGCCACAGTCCAGATCGGACAATATCCAAACATGTTTACTGTTGAAGCGCAATATTACGCCTTATGTATACCAAAAAAGACCATCTACCTTCAATATTATGCGTTGATGCGATGAACTATGTATGCAATTTTATTAATTTGAAATATGGGATAACACGTAATGCCAGTACAAGGTGAACGGTATTACGTTTAGTTGTATATGCCAATACTTTATACAATAGCAATCCGTTGATAACAATCGTAGATGCTTACAATGGCTTGATAATGTTATCAGTTATTTTGGAGTTAATATTGCACTATTATAATATCAATAGGTTTCGATACAAACGGCTTTCATTTTTAGCTGGCGGCATGAAAT
Organism: Mya arenaria; assembly: GCF_026914265.1. Classification (NCBI taxonomy): domain Eukaryota; kingdom Metazoa; phylum Mollusca; class Bivalvia; order Myida; family Myidae; genus Mya; species Mya arenaria. The sequence continues at coordinate 25,200,274 of NC_069137.1, forward strand.
GAAATGCATATGAATGTTATATAAAAAACCAAACACGATTCGACAAACGTGATGGATGTTTTGTGATATAATAGGAGAACATGAACATCTTTCCATAACACTGCCAGTGCGTGTCGATGCCTTCTATTAATATTTGACACTACCCATGTCTTCGCGGTGGCTTGCAAACAGATCACGAAATGGTGTGTGGCAGTTTGCAGTCAACTCGGGAAACTAACGATCGAAACCACGCCATGATCACCTGGGGAACAAAACTGCAATTAATAGTAAGGTTGTTGTTTGAGTGAAAACATTTACGTTTATGTTTTTTGAGATGTACAGAGATTCATATGTTTGTTTGATATATGAGAATATAACTAAGAATGTTGCTAGACCAATTAAGTTTGATATGCAAGCAATAAAAAAGAGCATTTGTCTGGATTGTTGAATCATTGACATTTAAAAGTTTATGTTGACATTTATCGACAGAGAAGAAAGACATTAATGTAAATGCTAAAGGTCTAGTTTTGTTCGTTTTCTAAATAAAAAAAATAAAGGCAGGCCAAACTGCTTCGGAAGTAAGCTATCTCCACTGAAATAAACTTAAACTACCGACAGAATATATTCTAATTGTTTGACTATATACTTTATATTATTTATATTCTGTATGTATTGGTTTGATTTTCCCTTAATATACTTCATCAATTACCATATTAGCGGCAGATGGCTATGTCGAGCAATCCTTAATACACTCTAACATTGCAGAAAGGAAAGAAAATATAAACAGCTTACAGTGGCTGATATTGACATGTTTTCGAGGAGCTATTTTTGGATATGTCAACGTCAAAGTAAGCTTTGACATTGAGAGTACCAATTCACAAACGAATTGAGTTATATAAAAAGCTTAACTGTCAAGCCTATGGAGATCAAGGAAATTCATGCGACCTTTTTTACTTGGTTTATAACCTAACATCGAATACCATTGATTGTTGTTGATTTAATAACATAATACGACTTGCCTTGGCGACTTTATGTGGCTCTAATCCAATCTGAGCGCAATATGTGTGTAATACAATATCATCGTCAAGTTTTATCTATACGAAGTACAATGTGAACGTAAATATATTTTAGAGAAGCCTCGCATTCCTGGCCCCAATATCACGAAAATACTCAAAATAAGTCTCAATCTCAATCTAAACTCAATTTATCACATAAAATTGAAATATTAATCAAAATCTTGTATGTTCTTATATTTTTTTGAAAATGAATTTTCTCATAGAATATGTTATTGCAAGGTTTTGACAATATTTAAAAAAAAAACTAATTCTAGAGCAAAATATTTACTTGAGTAATTGTTGAAAGGCAATGAATTGTACCCAAGTACATTTTGGCTGTAGAATATTTTACCCTTGGAATATAGACCAAAGATTATTATCAACATATTCAATGATAGAATGCGGTTTTAAAATGTGTCAGATCATATATTGTTTTTCAATAAATTTCATTGTTTTATGGTAAAATGAGTTGTGATTGAGTTTGAGATTTGACTTATGTATTTTCGTGATATTGGGGCCTGAACGTTGATGTTAAGGTTGAGAAGCATTGTGGTTACAATCACTTGTATAAACTAGTTAAAAGTTATATTCTTTATGTGGAAGCGACACTCATAATTGATGAATATTTGTTATGCAACAAAAATAATCATGTTTTTCAGCCGTTTATAAACTATTTATTTCTAAACTAGCGGAAAAACAAACTGGACATACCACATTTGTCGAAGATAATGTCAAGCAGTTTGATGATAATATGTTGCATTATTCATTTACATTACACCTGAATGCAACTGTTACGGTCCTTTATGAAAGCACTTAATACCTCACAGAAGTCATTTATCATTAAGGAAGTAAGGAGTTAAAACAGGAATATGTACTTTTTTTCGTTATTCAACCACAACTTAGTTTATTAACCTCATCTGTCGTATGGTTTCACAGTGTATTACGAAATGTTGGACCGTCAATTTAACAAAGACACGATATTTTTGATATCACACGATTTCCTCAACATTCCACTTATCAAAACCTAATAAACTGACATCTTTTTTGAAAAACAAAGTACGAATAAATATGGCGTACGCTAAGGGTCTTAAATGAACAACCCTGTATCATGCTAAATCGTTCTAAAACATGCGTCAGCATCATGCTTATCAAATCGCTTTATACTTACGTTCACCATGGGGCATAAATTTTAAATATGGGGCTTAAGGGCTAAAAGTTTTAGCAAGGGGCTAAATGGTCATCTACTTATGTAAGGATATTAACAGCTTAAAACTTTAGCATAAGGCTGAAACACATTTAGCACGGCCCTGTATTAAGCCAACACTTTTTCTAAAATATTCAGCACAATACATGGTCGTGCGCAATACATAAAGGCTATTTATTGTGTTTATTTAGAATACTAGCTAAATTCCGCTAATATATGTAGCACCTGTCATGGTTTAACCTTTACATTTAATAAACTGTTAAATTCATCGAGTCCCTGAACTATTTTAGTAAACATGCTTCAATGCTCTTTTTTAATAACGTAAGGATCAAACGTTATATCTACTATGCTATTTTTAATAACAAAATGATCAAAAGTCGTATCTACTATGCACTTGTTTAATGACGCCAGAATCAAACGTCAGATCAACTTTGTTCTTGTTTCATGACCCAATGTTCAAACATCAGATCAAAAAAGCTCTTGTTTTATGACGCAAGGATCATACGTCAAATCCACTATGTTCTTATTTAATGGCACATTGATCATACGTCAAATCCACTATGTTCTTATTTAATGGCACATTGATCATACGTCAAATCCACTATGTTCTTATTTAATGGCATATTGATCACACGTCAAATCCACTATGTTCTTATTAAATGGCACATTGATCATACGTCAAATCCACTATGTTCTTATTTAATGGCACATTGATCATACGTCAAATCCACTATGTTCTTGTTTAATGACGCAAGAATCAAACGTCAAATCCAATATGTTCTTATTTAATGACGCAATGATCAAGCGTCAAATCCAAAATGTTCTTGTTTGATGCCGCAATGATTAAACGTCAGATCTAAAATTATCTTGTTAAATGGCGCTATGATCAAACATCAGATCCAAATTCAATTTATTTAAAGGCTTAATGATCAAAAGTTAGATCCAATATGCTCTTGTTAAATGGCGCTATGACCAAAAGTCAAATTTAAGATACTCTTGTTAATGACGTAATGGTCAAAAGCAAGATACACTATCCTCTTGTTAATTGGCGCTTTGATCAAGCGTAAGATCCAATATGCTTTGTTAAATGGCGCTTTAATCTAACGTCAGATCCAATTATGATAAAACATATAATAAAGGTTGATCCAAAATTATAAATAAATATTTTGAAAGATTATCATGTTTTACTCATCTAAATTTAATGAAAGAAAGTATAAAATTAGTGTATAAATGCAGATTTAGAAGCCTTCATAAATGTGGAGGTTTTGTTTTTATTATTGACTTTGGAACAAAGTTTACAATAACCTTAGGAAGCCCGCAATGTCGTGATTGGTGACCACAAACCAAACTACTTTACATGCATTGATATATAACATAACATAAACCGTAACCTAACGGAATGCAGCCAGATTATATAGATTTAGGAGCGGGATTGCACGGACTTGAAATGAAGAGGAAATGTTCCACTAGATATGGTGCGTTAAAGAAAAGGCAAGTTTTTCATTGCGTATATCTGTAGTTTTTCATACAAATATTGATATATTCTTATAGGGATACATCATCATCTACATCTGAATTATGATTTCCAATTTACCACGTATAGCAGACCCTTTAGTGTGTGGTTTTTTTTAAATACGTTTATTGGAAATAAATAAATCGCGTTAAATACCTACATTATATAATTACACATGGCCATAGCAATGATCCAAGTCAACAGAAAAACATACACATAGCAAGTTCTGCGACTAGTTCTAGCATTGATTTTTCGGGGATGTAACTGAATGTTCTGGCAAGTAAATTGCCTATTACATGACATTAAATTCCGTGACAATGTGTCGTTCAGGGTGAAATTATCTGACCATTTTTGTTATATCTTCTGATCAAGACGATAAAGTTCCAGACTTGTTGATAGAAATGTGTCTACGATACATTGGGCATAAATTATTTTCAAGAAAATATGTAATTTATCATTCTAAACAGAAACGGTGATCTTACTACAGACATTTGCAATTGAATCTGTTTTACAGCGTTAGCAATAAATAAAACAACCTAAATAAAACGATAAATATGAAGAAAAAAATATTTAAGAAGTTTTTAAAATTGATTTAAAAGGTAATTACCACGATGATACTACAGTCGAAGCCAGTTTACTTGATCAGAAAGGGACGGTAGAAAAAAAAAACTCGAGCCTTGGGAGTTTTTAGCTAAGCATTAATGCTTACCTTCAGTGAAATTAAATCGTTTTTTTACATCCAGTTCGAGCCAACGAGGAAATCGAGCCAAGCGAGTTATAGCCAACTGGGTTGGTCCGAAGCTGTATTTTATTTTTTTTATTTTTGAAAATTCTACGTCATTCCGTGGTATCATATTTTCTTACATAAAATGTATTTTTTATCCTTAATTGTTTATACATCATCCGAAATAGGATCAGACAAGAACGATTCTGGTAATGTTATTGCATTTCAATCTTCTATTCAATGACCCTTGTATTCCTTTAAATATAACCAGCAGGAACAACACATGTAGTGGTACGAGCATCTAGGGTGTATAGACCAGTGTGTGTATACCACGTGATAAATAATGCCCTATATGCTACATTGCCAGGAAAAAAATATGAAGACACCAAACATAGATAACTTTTTTTTCAACACTTTAAATAATACAAAGAGCAGTCTATGTCGCTTAAAGAGCAACGCCTTCGTTTTATTACAGGTGTTGATTAGATGATTGGATTCTTCAAACACCTGACAAACATGTTTTCAAACTAATGTTTTGAAATTGCTCCATCAGGCAGATATTTTGTGAAAAAAATTGTATGAAGTGTTTGAAGAAAAAACTCTCATAAGCGGCGTAGACTACGCTATGTTTCATTTAAATTGGTGAAAAAGTAGTAAAGTTGTGTTTGTTAAAAGTCTTCATTCGAAGCAAAACATTGCCTTCTGACGTAGCATTTATATCGCAATGTATCACGTGGTACACACTGTAGACTTATCAAAGAGTAAAGAGTACAGCAGTAGCATAGAGATCAATAAGTACAGTCATTATTGGTTCGTCTAATCTGCATATGGCTTATTCCTTAAGCATTTCCATGTATTTTTTTTTAAACTTAGACATTCCTATGGTCCTTTAATCCTTCTGAAATGTACTCGAGTTTGATAAATATAATTTAGCGGTTCATAATTATGTTAGCTAAGTGTTTGGTCTTAAAGGGATAAGGTCAGAGCTTTTAAAATTTTTTTTTCTTCAGATAATTAGGTGACGAATTGGCAGTTTTCACTGTTATGACAATTGGCTTATCTGGCCAAATTTGCAATTTTTTACTATATTTTCACTTATTGCGTGATATGACTCCAGTACTTGATGCAATAAATTGCAATTAATTGAACTTATTATATAGTAATGTCATTATCGATGTATGAACGCAGTTGGGCTGTATGGAGTATGAAATTCTCCACGAATACTTTATGCAGGCTACCTGCGTTCATATCTCCCATAATAGCATCAATCAAGCAACTCAATACTTACACCTACACAACTAGTTCATTATTCATTTCCAGAATTGCTTAAAAAAACTTAATTGCATTTAAGAAGCCCTTTCAGTAATTCAATCTCACGCATTCTGTAAATACATTGACCCGACCGTAACCGGAAACAGTTTGTCATATGAAGCCATAGCAACATTGTCTAGATAAAAACAATCCCGGATCATATAAAAGCTTAATACATTGTTTGAAAAAAGTATGACCTCCATCCAAGTGTATAAAACTGGTAGTCCGTGGGTTTGTTAAAGTTTACCAAAATGATAATTGATAAGTCAATATTAATCCAATACTTAAAGATGAACTCTTACTTCCAAATAGGATTTACCACAATTAATACTATTACTTTAATATTCCAAAAAGGATGGCGAAAACAATGGTTCTTATGAAGGATACCGAGTTTAATTTGAAGGAATATGCATAAAACATGGTATTTCTACATTATGAGGCTATAGTAGTTCACAGTAAATCTTTTAGCATTCACCAATCATTTAATATTTTTGCGTTTTCTGTTATTAAATACACGGTTACAAACTTGTTATCAGTAACTCATATTTTCCGTAAATGCATTATAAAGTAAGTATTTGAAGGTTTATCAGTCAAAATTGATATTGGTTATACATGTGTATGTATTGATTTTGAATGAGAGTGTCACTTTAATATATACCAATCACATTGCTTCAATGTACACACTAGCTGAGAGTTAACCTGTTGATAACTGATCAAGTTGTATGTAGCTTAGCTTTTTCATTTCTGTGCAAATAAGTAAATGATAATTTGTTTTTTTAAACATCAAGCACAACCTTTAATCACCTTCCTTTTCCATTCTATAGAACTCGCCAACTATTCCCTGGATGCAGCGTGATACCTCTTTTGATATTCATAATAAGTATGCACGACACGACGAAAGACAAACATCGGGCACACAGCGTTTTTTGAATTTACACACATAAGAGACAATGCTTTATTGAAATTAGCACGAAACCACGAATTAGACACATGCAACACAAGGTGGTATTTAGATATGTCTGTGTTAACAATACAAAACCATTTCACCAAATTATATTATTCAAAATGACATGTGTTTCCACTTCCTTGCAGGGAATTGCACAAACGTATGCCTACTTATCAGTTTTCTCTCTGTGTCTAAGTCTGAGTCTAAGTATGAGCCCCTTCCATCGAATACGTAATGTTTATAAATCACACTAGCTGAGTAGCATGAATCTGAGTTTGAGTCCTAGTTTGAGTCTAAGTCTGAATTTGAGTCTAAAAACAACAAAAACCTTTTAGCAAACAGAATGGATAACCAGTTCTAAAAAATGGCTACTGAATACTGAGTGGTTCGGATATTTACAAGCACGGATATTTTGAGCTTATTTCATCTATTTTTCTTTATCTATTATAAGCCTAATTTAAGACAATCGTGGCAGATGGCTTTGTCAGGCAATCTGTTATATTATTTACACAAACAATGCACAAAGAAAACATATTGGCATATTTTCTGGTTATTATGTTCGGACATGTATTTTGAAAGTGGCTGGTTTAAGATGTTAAGCTCCGTGCCTTTGTTTGAGAGAAAATATGATTGCCATTACAAAAGTGGTTGGTGTCGCTGAGTGCTAAATACTCTAAGAGTTTACTGAGGAGCGTCACTCATTTATGTTTACATAAAATATAAATTTCATTGTTGACAATACCTTGTGATGCAACCGCGTAAATAAAACACTTGATAAACAGTTTTTGTTTAGTAATAGGTAAATAAGGAACATAGGGAAATTGAAAAATTGTATATTTATATTGGGAAACAGAGGTAGTCACTTTTAATTTTGACAACCGTTAAAAAACTGTTTTGTTGTAAACTAGTCTAGCGAAAAACAACTTACCTTATCTGGCTACTAAGGAACCTGCCAAGGGTCATCGTAGACATGCAATGTACAATTACTTCAACGAGTTCAGAGCAAGCATTTGACACATGTACTGGACAAATATTGCAATGAATTGTTTATTCATTGTATTCCGTTAAACGATTGATTTTATCAGACATTTAATAATTTTTAGCAAGTTTCCTTGTCCCCTCAAACGTCAAATATACTATACTTTTGCTTTTTAGATATTTGTTAAGCGACCCTTAGGCGATTTAACTAACACATGCGCTGGACGAATTACGCGATACTGTTTTTCAGATTGGATTCCCTTAAATGATTGATTTATATCTGACATGGAATTATTTCTTTAGAATTAATTCTAGCAAGAGTTGCTTGCACCTTCAAACGTCAAATATACTATTATTTTACGGTCAAGTAAATTATGTTCTTGCCTCAATGACGCAAATATAAGAGAAAAAGTAAAATCCTCTATGCTGCTTTCAATGAATTATCAAGTCCACAATGCCTTTGATAAATGATGTAATAGTCAAACGTGATATATATTATGAACTTGTTAAATGACGCAAGGATCAAATATCCAATCCACTAAAATTTTGTGAATGACGCGAGGACCAAAGTGAAAAACACTTTGCTTTTGTTTAATGCCGATCGGATCCAGCGCCGAAACCTTCATCCAATTGTTCAATGACACAGGAACCAGACGCCAAGCCCGAACTATTCTGATTTAATGGCGCAATTACAAAATGTCAAATCCGTTAAGGTCTTGTTTAATAAAGCAAGGTCAAAAACTGCTTTAATAATTGGAAAATTACGAAAAGATCATACACATTAAAGAACAATTGATTACACGCAGATATTCAATACATTTGTGATGATATTGTTATTGATAGAAATTCAGCCAATCGATTTGGTACTATCAACCAATTAACCAGAAGGTGATTTAAGCTACTTACAGGTCATTTGTCGGAGTTTGTTGTCCAGTGGTGGTCATAAATTATCCTTTTGAGTATGTACTTATATTGACAATTGAATTAATAAATGACAACCAGCGACTCAATTTAGCCCTATATTCAATGTATACTTATGTCAAATCTTTTATTGAGGTCATTATGTTGGTTTTATGTTCCGGGTTACAATTCAACAAACGAACTCAGAGAGTCGTCCGGCGAACAAAAACATATTTGGTTATTACTTTATTCAAACATTACCGAAATGACTCTCCACAATATTTGTTCCGTATTTCCAACCAAGAATAATCTACCTTAAGCGCATAAAGAACTTCAGGAAACGGACATAATTATTTTCTGAAATTACTTCCAGTTTATTTAACCGGGCTACACACCGATGGTGTTCAACTCAACGCGGTCATTCGAAGCCTTTACATGAATGGGAAGGAGTGTGGCTGTTTTGCTTATTGTTCCTTCTTTTTCTCGTTAGACAACGTATTACACACTCTTAACAAATTGGAGCGGGTGCCTTGTTTATATATTGCGACCTAACTTCGATATGGAAAAATGTTATATCAAAAGTGTAAGAAACGTTTTACAACGTTTTTTATGGTGTCTTTATAGATAATTTTGAATAATGGATAAATCTTATAACAAAGCCACATCACACGATATTTAGTTATTTTAAAATGCATTTTTAAAAAGCAAAACATGTATAGGCTTATTTGACAGTTCTGATATATTTTTTAAATATCCAATACTACAAAATGGAAAAAAAAAATCACAAAAAGGTACGTTTCATATGCAAAATATCCTTTAATCTTTAAACATTTGGAGACCGATGTACTGGTTTTTTCATAAATCGTTGTCTACATTTTTAACGCATATTGCTACATTCTTGTTTCTTGTTTATAGAGTTTATAGTGCGTATATTGTAAATCGTGATACTTATCTCCAATAGAACGTTGACATTGTTTTTTATTGAGCTCTAGAACATTACTGCTCCCAGATTCCATTTTCTACTTTTTATTACCTTTCTTGAAGAGATCTGAAAATTCTGTCAAGTAATTTGCTTTTTGCGCAAATTAACTTCCGGGATAAAATGTCCATCGGGCTGTTATATTCTATAGCTTGGGCCTTTAACGATATCTTCCAATAAATACCTTTAGTCTAAGACTCGTTGATTAACTCTTTAATGAATGGGGGATGTGTGTTGTTAGAGCTTACGTCATACTTAATCCGAAAAAAATAGGGAAAAAAATGTACCTTTGCCTGAAACTTAATCACTTCCGGTTCCTTTTCAATAAAATCGGATTTGCGTTCGTTCAATGACTCGATTTGAAAATAATTGAACCAATGAAAACAAAGTTTTTTACTAAAATGATGTCATTTCACATTATCAGATTATTCAAATTGCCTTGCATATTCAACATTCGATGTTTCCGGAAATGATTTGGTCACGAAAGCAGCGAAGTATCTTTAGAAAGAATAAGAAAGATCGTTGTTATACACGATAGCCATGTGAATGACATCTATCGTTATACTTGCAGGTACGGTTCAAAAGTGACCTTCACATCCTTTTATAAAGTAATATTGTAAAGACTCTTTGCCGTCTCTATCTACATGTATAACATCGGTGCAATACAGAATTCAACTGAACTATTTATCCATATGGTAACAATTACATGGCAAAATCCACCACAAATGCTATCAGCCAAAATATATTTACAGAAAACCTGTTAGGCGAGTTGTTATGCAAGATAATCATTGTTTGTATTGCAACATGAACAAAGCCAACAGACAGATTTTGCTTTCGATCGATAGTATTCAGTGCCTCCAGTTTCCTGTTTAAATTGGTAAATAATTGTAGTCTGAAGGAATATCCCCAAATTATGAATAATCTATGCATTTGAAACACAATTTGAAAATAACTGCCTTTTTAATCATCCGGAAAACATAAATGTTGCGCTTCTATATCAAACGAGGTTTTCGCATAAATATTGAAATCAACTCCGTCTAGCGATTTCTTCAATCTGACATGAAATGATTATGTCAGAATTCTAAGAAGGTCTAGCATCAAATAAACAGACACTTATCGTCTCGTTTTGAAGTTTAAAAGTATTGGCTTTGAAGATATGCGAACAATTGATTTCAATAGCGTGTCTTATCATGATATAAATGCATTCTTTAATATATTTTTCATATATAAGTGCAGTCGGTCGACTAGTCTGAGCACATTTTTTAACAGTTGATTAAACAGACATCTCCATATCAACTCGTTTCGATTGCATTGACAAATCATTTAAAATCACTCACACGATAACAGACAGCCATATGATACGGATGGGTTTCCGAGTCTTGCATTCTGCAACACCCTAGCAATCGCTGATGTGAAATAGAGGCATTTTGCAAGTCAGATATCAGATGGAAATTAACGTTTCAATCTAACCGGAAATAGGGATTAGAACGGAAACATACCGCATGGAGAATTATATCAAACTTAATGGGTTGTTTAATGGGTTTCAATTACATTATGTCAAAACCTAAAACATCGCAAAGTTCCCTTAACGGATAATGACGCATTGTAGCTGATACATGTATTTAGTGTATACCAATTATGTGCATCTTATGACTATTTACCATTTTATCAATATAACAAGGAGCGGTTTCTGTAATAATATTTGACAGTATTTCTTCCTTTGGATTAGTGATGAGTAAAGACTTGCAGAGCTTTAAAGTAAATCAAAATAGTCTTATTGGCAGATAAATATCGCTTTTAATATCTGTATCAAATAATCCCACTTGACATAACAAATCTGAAAAGTCAGTAGACAAATATACACGTAGCAAGTTCTGCAATCTAGATATTGATATTTCGGGGATGGAACTCAATGTTCTGTCAAGCAAATTGCCTATTCCACGAAATTAACTTCCGTGACAATGTGTCGTTCAGGGTGTAATAATCTTACCATTTTTGTTAAAAATTCTGATTACGACAATTAAGTTCCAGACTTGTTGAAAAAAGAGTCTAGGATACATTGTGAATAAATTAATTTCAAGAAAAAACGTAAATCATCATTCGAATCCGCATTGTTGAGTTTGCAATTGAATTTGTTTTACACCCTTAACGAAAACCAAACACTTCAGTAAAACGAGAAATTTGAAAATAAATACTAGATCAGTAGTAAATTGACAAAGGTGAATATCTCTATGATGATAATTCCATTCAAGCGCCGTTAGCCAGAACTCAGTATGACCGGGGGAAAAATCGAACCTTGGGAATTTCTAGCTAAGGGGGAAAGCTTTCCTTTAGTAAAAGTGGATAGGTCCTATACATCCAGTTAGAGCGAACGAGGAAATCGAACCAAGAGAGATCAAGCCAATCGGGTTTGCCTGTAAATATATATTTGTTGGAGTTCTAAACCCATTCCGTTGTATCATTATTATACATAGAACGTATTGTCTAGCCTTATTATTTATACATCATCCACACTAGGACCGGACAAGAACCGTTCTGGTAATGATATTGCATTACAATCTTCGATCGATCAAAGCGTAATATAACGTTGTATTGCTCTAAATATCGCCTGCAGGAACTACACATGTAGCGGAACGACTAGCTGGGATGTAACGGACCAGTGTGTGTATAGTATGTGATAAATAATGCCATATATTCTATATTCATATATTCTACGCCGACATGCAACATTTGCTTAAAATAAAGACTCGTAATATGTTAAATTTCCGTTTTCTTCACCATTTAAAATGAAACAAAGGACAATCTTGTCCGCTTGTAGCACCCCGCCTTCGCTTTATTACAGGAGTTTTATTATATGATTAGATTCCCCATCATCTGACAAACCTATTTCGAAGCTAATGTTTGGACCTTGCTTCAAAAAGCAGCAGCTTGTTGAAAAGGTGTATAGGAAATGCTTCCAGGAACTCTAAATCAAACTCTGGTAAAACTCTCGAAGGCGGTGCTCTGTAAGCGGCGAAGACTGCGCCATATTTCATTTAAAGGATTGAATAAATAGTAAAGTTGTCTTTGTTAAAAGTGTTCATTCAAAGCAAAACATTGCTTTCCAACGTAGCATTTAAGACGCAATTTATCACGTGGTATACACTGTTGAATTGTCATAGAGTTTAGAGTATAGTAGTAGTATCTCAATCAATTAATAAAAGTTAATGTTGGTTCCTGTCATCTGTAAATGCACAATTCATTATGCTTTTTCATGCTTGGGTTCTTTGATCCTTCTGAACAGTACTTAAGTTAGATAAATATCATTGTGCGTATCAGAGAAATACATGGCCAAAGCTGAGTCAGGAAACACGAAATTATTTTTGTTTTGGTTTGTTAGGAGATAAGCTCAGATCATTTAAATAGTCATTCAGATGATTAAGTAACAAATTGGCAGCTTTTACAGTAATGATTATTGTGCGTAATTCCGTTCCATCAACACGATTTGGCATTGCGTGATATGAACGCGGTACTTGAAGCAGTAATTTGAAGTTATTACTTCGCTGTAATGCTTGATTACGGCAAGTACCTCGTGAAGCTTTTATATTATACATCACTTGGCTTTTTATTTCTTCGGTAGTTTAGATTTTGATAAGACTAATATTGTGTTTTCTAAGACATAAATACAAATGGCATGAATATAGAACATTCCCGGATCATATATTATATAAATGCTATCTACATTGTTGGAAAATACATGACAACCAGTCAAGTGTATAAAAATGGTTTAATTCTTGGTTTCATTTAAGTTCGCCTCATGTTTATTGTTTAGTCAATATTAATATCATACTTACTATTGACTTACCAAAATGCTTTAATGTACACACCATCTGAAAAAAACATGTGGATATTTTTTTCAGTTGTAAGCGGGCGAAGTATTTTAATTCTGTTCAGATAGGTAAATGATCATTTGGACAACAGTCACAACCTTCGATCAATTTTCAATTCCATTCTATGTAAATCGCCAACTGTTCACATTTTGTTGCGTGATATATCTTTCGACATTTATTATAGGAATACACAAAAACCACAAATTGCAAACATCGGCCACATGGCGATATTTGAATAAAAACACATCAGACACAAAGCGTAATTGAAATAATCACGAACTCACAAAATACAAACATGCAACACAAGGCGGCATTTAAATAATCCTGTTTTCACGTAATTCGTACCATTCACCATTTTATATTATTAAAATGACATGATGTTTTTCTATTTCTAAATAGGGGTACAAAAACCATACCTACATAAGTGTTGGTCTCAGTCTAATGATGAGTCTGAGTCTGGATCCGTGTATAAGTCTGAGTCTTAGTCTTAGAATTATAAATTGTACCATGATACAGAAAGGTTAACCAGTTCTAAAAAATTGACTACTGACAACTGAGTCGTTGGACATTTAAAAGCACGGATGTTTTTATCCAATTCCATTTATTTATTTAATACTTGAATTTTTATTAGCAGTCCCACACAATCTCACGCATTGTTGCGTGATTTTAATGTGTTGAATACATTGGCGTCGTACGAGACTAGTTTTTCAGGGCGGTCACAGAACATCTTAGAAGACTCTACTTTTAATATGAAATAACCCACTCATTCATTTTATTTTATAGCTTATTCCAAAATGTGAAATTTTAACTCTTAATATTATTCATTTATCCTGTCACTTGCATACAAATTGGTCCAATAACAAGGTGCCGTGTAAACTTTAATTTATTAGGATAGTAGAACACGTGATGTTTATCTACAGTCAGGTTGTCATGTGACCGCGAAAACGAACTTGAACGAAAAGCACAATTAGTGTTTCAGTTACTTATAAAGAGACTGCCATCAACCGAATTCAACAATCACTCGCCCATTAACTCCCATCACTCTGCATAATAATGTCACTTGCTAAACAATTGACCTGAAAATCTACATGTTATGTGAAAATCTTACCCAACCCGCAAATGCTGGAAACTGTGACACAGCATTTAAGGATACTCGTCGATAGTTTATTCCATTTCTGTGGTGAATGACAAAATCTAACTTACAACAGAAATGAATGATCTCTTTGCCGGTGCAGTTCGTAGCATCCAACACTCTTAACATGCATAAAATCAATTTGGCGCTGATTGTAAGCGCTCGTGATCTTGAATCATGACCTGTGTACTGAACTCTGTGACTTGCGGAATAATTGTTACATCATTAGATAATGTTTAAAGACAGATCCATGTGTATGCACTATTAAAATCTTGTTTATATTTTGAATTGATATTGATGTATTAAAATGAAAAGATTTTGAATATAAACGTATTGAAAAGGGTTAAATAGTTTTTTATTTACTATTTGGATGGCAATTTAAACATGGATACCGAGTGTGATGACGTCAACAGGGAAAACAACAGTTGCTCCCCTTACTTTTAAAGATATTTATAATTTTATCAGATTACCTTGAGCTGAAAACTGGTTTCCGATCAATAATTGAATAACGCTTGCCCACAGGAACTTCATACAATGCAAACTTCGTTTACGTTTTCCAAGATTAATCAACAACACCCTTTTCTCTTCACTATTTAATACGGTGAATAAACCAAACTTCACTGTTGGTTCCTCTCCAGTCCAAAATTACATTAGTTCATGTCAATCTTTTTTTCTCAGCTACGACCACACAAAAGGGCAGACAAGCGCTCTTTCAAAAAAGCAATCTCTAGTTAAATATTTGAATTCTGATTAAATACACAACATCGATGATACTTTAAAGCTATAGACTATTGGACATTGAGCTGTATGATTCATATCACGTGATATTGTATTTAACGTGTAATGGCAAAGAGACTGATTTGGTTTTCTTGGTATCTATTATCCGAAGAAACAGACGCAGCCATTAATATTTAATCAATGGGTCATGCTTTTGTATACTGCAGAAATTTTTATTTAACAAATTGCAAAACAATTCCCAGTTGATAGTTTGGAAATCAATTGAAAGTGAATACTGATAGGATAGACACTCGTGTGAAGCAACGTAGAGACATATCACCGTTATGTTTTATAATTGCATAGAATCTAGGTAAGTGCCGTGGAAGGAGAAAGTTAATCTGGCTCGGCTACGGATTTTATCGGGTTCGCCTTTGGCTCACCAGATAAATTCGGCACTAACCTAGTATTCTCTATATCCGGTAACTTATTAATGTACATATTGCGTATAAGTCAATTTTATCCAATTATTTCATCTCTTTAATGTTTGTCTAAATTTTCTTTCTGAAAACCATGGAACAATGACAAACGCAGCAGATGGCTTTGACGGGCTAACTTAAAATGATATTTACAAAAACAACGAAGAAAGTAAACATATTGACATGTTTTCTTGTTATAATGTTAGTTTCTGAATTCAAATTTAAAGCGCATTGCATTTGTTCCAGAGAAATTTTTATTGGCATTCCTTAAGTGTTAGGTGTCGCTGATGGTTTAATACTTCAATGTGAATTCGAGGAAGGTTTCTATTCCCTAATGTTGATTTAAAATATTGTTGGCAATGTTGAAAATCATTTGTGTTGCAATCACGTTTATGTGTTGATGTTGTTTGACTATGGGTAAACTAGAAACATTACGAAACTGATAATTTGAATATTTTTGTTGGAGAAGCAGAAGTAGTCAATTCAGATTGTAGGCAATCGTAAAACTATTCCGTTGTATAAAAGTGCAATTCTTATAATAAAATAATAACACGTTTGCTAAGAAAGGTGTCAAGTTGATTGATGTTGACATGTTGTTTTATCATATAATTTTCTCCTAATTATGTGATACCGAGAGGTTCATCCTTATAGTGTGTGAAAACTGGCCCAAATATATTACCTTTAAAATATAAGTATTTTTTATTATTTAAACAAACATTAAATGTTAGCATGCACACGTACTTTATTCCGTTACTCCAAGGAACCTGTCACGAGTCGACAAAGACATTTAAACACAAATAAGTTCAACGAGTTTAGGTGGAAATGTGAAATCGAACCCTTGGGCGAGTTATCCAACAAATGCGCTGGACGAATGACGAAATACATTGTTTTAAGCATTGGATTCCAGTGAACGATTTATTTTATCTAGAGTGAAGTTTTGCTTGTCTCTACAACTTCAAAAATACTATGTATTTACTCAATGACAATATGATTCAAATTCATATCCATTATGCTTTTGATAAATGACGTAATAATCAAACCTGTAATCTTTAAATATGAACGTGTTAAAGGACACAAGGATAAAACGCCTTATCTTTGAAGCATGCCGATACGAACCGGCGCCAAAACCCTCATACAATTGTTCAATGCCGCAGGGATCAAACCTAAAGTCGAATGTTAAATGGCACCATGATCAATCGTCAAATCCAAAAGGTTTTTGTTATAAGACGAAGATATCAAACGTTAAGCCCAAAATGTTCTTGTTTAACAACACAATGATCAAATGTCAAATCCACAGTGTTCTTGTTTCAGGACACAATGATCAAACGTCCAGTCCAAAATGGTTTTGTTTAATAATCATATATCAAAGCAGTATTGTTAAATAAAGGAATATCAAGTTCTTCTATAATTTGAAATAACAAAAATATCATAAACATTAAAATTCAATAAATTACACTCAGATAAGCAATACATTAGTAATTAGTATTTCTTCAGCTGAAAGCATTGGACGATCAACCAACAAACTTTTACCTCAAGCGCATAATAGACTTCAGAAACGGAAATTGGCTTTCTTTTTTCCGATCAGATGATAAACTTATTACACGCTCTTAATGAATTGGAGCGGGTGCCTTGTTTATATGTTTTTAAAGGTATAATGCATTTTCGGAGTTGCATGTTACTTTCCATTTGGTTTATACTACGTGTTTTTGTTTTGTCAGTGGCCAAACTTTGATATGGAATAATATTATATGAAAAGCTATGATAAAATGTTGGAAACGTTTAACTGCGTTTTTGTGTTGTATTTATAGAGATTTTTATAAGATAGATAAATCTTATAACAAAGCCACATCACCTGATATTGAGTCAATTAAAATGGAATTAAAAAATAACTTTAAAAACAACTCCTTAACAGGCTTATTTGACAGCTCTGATATAGTTTTGATTATAAAAATAAGACAACATCATTGAAAAAATAAATTTAAAAAATATACGTTTCATATGCAACACATCCTTGGATTTTTTAAAACATTAGGAGATATACATACATAAATCGTTGTCTACAGTTTGAAAGCATATTGCTACATTCTTGTTTATAATGTTATTTGTGATATTTATCTATAATGGAACGTTTGCATTGTCTTTATTTAGCTCTATAACATTCTTGCTTCCCGATTCCATTTTCTGCATTTTACCACATTTGTTTAAGGGATCCAAATTCCTGTCAAGTAATTTGCTTTTTGCGCAAATTAACTTCCGGGATAAAATGTCTATCGGGCTGTTATATTCTATATTCTGGGCCATTAACGATATCTTCCAATCAATACATTAAGTCCATGACTTGTTGATTGACTCTTAAATGAATCGGGATGCGTTTTTTAAGAGCTTACGCCATCCGTTTTCTGTAAACATATCAATTTTCCCTTACCTGAAACATAATCATGTCCGGTTCTTTATCAATTAAATCGGATAAACGTTCGTTCAATGACTCGATTTGAAAATAATTAAACCAACGAAAACAAAGGGTTTACAAAAAGGGATGTCATTTCACATTATCAGATTATTCAAATCGCCTTGTATATTCAACATTCGATGTTTCCGGAAATTATTTGGTCATTAAGCATCGAAAGTATCTTTAGAAAAATAAAAGATAGTTGTCAAACACGATAACTATGTGAATGACTTTATACTTGCAGGTACGGTTCAAAAGAGACCTTCCTTATCATCATTATATAAGGTATTATTGTATAGACGCGTTGCCGTTTCTATCTACATGTATAACATCGGTGCAATACAGAATTCAACTGAATTATTTATACATATGGTAGCAATTTCATGGCAAAATCCAGCACAAATGCTATCTTTACAGAAAACCTGTTAGGCGAGTTGTTATGCAAGATAATCATTGTTTGAATTGCAACATTAACAGAGCCAACCGACAGATTTTGTTTTCGATCGATAGTATTCAGTGGATCCAGTTTCCTGTTTAAATTGGTAAATAATTGTAGTCTGAAGGAATATCAACAAATTATACATAATTTATGCATTTGTAAAGCAATCTGAAATTTATTGCTTCTTAAATCATCCGGAATACATAATTAATTTTAAAATTACCACGATTAAGCCATCTTGCTTTATACGCTCCTACTCCCATAACAATTACCGAAATTATTACTTTTGTTTTCATATTCCAAATAGGGATGAATAAATTTCGAAAACAATGAGTTTCAATTAGAAAAGAAATGTGCATAAAACACAGTATTTCTACACTATGAGACTAAAGTAGATCAAAGTGAATATTTTAGCATTCACCAATCATTTAGTATTTTTGCGTTTTCAGCTATTAACTACACGGTTAAAATCTTGATATCAGTATGTATTAATTTTTAATAAGAGTGTCACTTTATGGTTATATGCCTTACGAAAACAAAGTCAGGCTATATATAAATTGCTATTTACATGATTTCTACATGTTTTAATCATTTTATTGATATCTTGATTATTATTCCATGCCCGTTATGATCTGCTTTACAAGAATGGTTTGCGTTAATGCCTTCTATCAACCAACGTGACCTTCTCCCGGAATCCCGTTAACAGCTTTCATATTGTTTCGTGGTAGTTCTGTAGAAAAACAAGAGAGGGAAGCAGGATATCCAAAAATAATTTATGGGGTGATATGTTGAATTCAATAAGCTCTTGGTTGACGCATTGACCATATTAAAATTGTTTCCATACACATATTATTTTTGTTTCGTTTTTTGTTTGTTGTTTTTATCACATTTGTGTCTAAGAATATAAATATTAAAACAGATGACCATCAATTAAATTTTTTAGCCGAACTGATAACTTAAACATGATAACTTATGTAGACCAATTAAAAACAGTTACAAACACAGTTACTTAATAATTTACTATGAACCCGATTTCAGGCAGTAAAACACCTACACAGAACATAAAAGCAACAAAGACATACCACACATTGTTGAAAATTAATATGTATAAGCAAATGTTCGGCGTTATCGCCTATGAACGGGCATGTATAAGCAAATGTTCGGCGTTATCGCCTATGAACGGGCATGTATAAGCAAATGTTCGGCGTTATCGCCTTGGAACGGGCAGTGCAACTGGAAACGTTTAAGATTCCAAGAACTATTATCTACGGAAATATTGGCATATGAAACCGTATTTAGAAACAGAACTGCATTAAACAAACAGAATACAGTCAACTCGTGTTGACAAGTGTGTTTATTTTGCCCTTAAGATGATTGCACTATTAAAATACCCATATATTACGCTAAATATTTCATTTATTTTCAGTAATATGGAGTCTGAGCAAATATTGAATCAGATTATGAAAGAAACTTAATCACTCTATTTAAGTTCTTAATTGACAGACCATTCAAAGGCATTCATAACTCAGCATCTGTAGGATTGCAAATGCTATATAATGTCGGCGATGCAGATGTTCTCACACACATGGGCTGAATTTTATCAATATATATATAAGACAGGCAGTAAATGAAAATAACGCGTGGACGGTCTGATATGGACAAAAGAAGGGCCTCACTTGAAGCCAAGGAAGCAGCGATTAGCGAGAAAATCGTATCACCTAAATCTTTAACTTGAATTATATAACACTGTGTAAAAATAGAAAATATGAATCAGCGCTTTTGACGTTTTAGGGCTAGCAGAGCCATTGCAATACCATTCTTTAAACTATTTTGGACTTAGTTTGTTTCATGGTTAATTGAATTGACACCTCTGTATGGGTTGAGATTACGTTTATTATTCGCCGCCACCAGATCATCAATGAGTATTTAATTTGCTTAGTCTTCGAGCATGTAGTTCAGACGGAATTTAACCTTGGTTGATCTAACATGTATCTTTGCACTAGGCCACGAGATCACCGTTATATTTTCATCAAGCAGATTAATTGTTTAGGGGTGAAGGATGATATAAAACTGCGAGCCCAGGTTGGCATTCAGGTGAATTGTCACATTACCACACACCCGCAAAATCAAAGTAGTTTATCCCCTTACCTAGTAACGTGTCGTTGTTATAAATTAACACGTTGTTTTCCTGTGCGGCTAGCTAAGTGAAGACTGTCTTAAACCTCATTCGCCTTCAATATTGATTATAAAAAGAACGGTTTAGATCATCTGCATATCTACTTATGTTGATTGTAACATAATTTCGCAATTTTACAAATGGAGTTCATAGCAGATGCCTTTATATTTAAATTTATGATACCAGCACTTAGGTACATTTAATGTCATCCCAGTTATATATTCTTCTATACCCCTTTCGGAGGAGTTTCCACAAGTCATAAAGGTTTAAAATGCGCTTTAGCTACTAAGCAGTATCATGGTTTCCGCCCTTTTATGTATGCAACATAACTGAAACTGATCAGCCAGAATGTCAAATTGGTTGCCATAGACCACACGTAAGCCAGAAGTGGACAGAACGAAGCAATTTCATGCGTTAAAGATATTATTACAGGTCAACGTGAATAAAAACCAGTATGTTGAATATACAACGCTTAGTTCTGTCTCCAACTGTTGTTTGCAACAGTATATTAAGTTCCATGTGCATATTGAGTAAGTGTTTAAGAAACTTACCCATGTAACAAGTTTTACAGTTTTAACTTCATTATCCCCTTGTGCCTGCCTTGCTTAATTTCAGACAATTTTTAATTACACCATTCAATTTGAGCCGTCCATGTGTCAGTCCGAATTAAAGTATATCTACAGCGCCGACACTATATTGCAGTTGAAAGTATTAAGATACTTCGATATGAACGCATTTGAATGACTTTTAGATAAGAACTTTCAGCGAGGGAATTTAGTTTCTTTCATCTGTTTTAATATTGGCTCAGATTCTTTATTGGGGAAAATAAATCCAATATAGGATTTAATAGTACGATTTGCATATTTAATCAGTGCTCACGTTGTAAAATCAAAATAAATACACTTAAAAAAACGAGTTGATTTTGCTTGTTTTATGCAATAATTTCTTAGGATTATTACCAATTTGTTCCGGAATAAAGAAACTGATGAACGGAGTCCCATGCATGTTTATCAAAAGTGTACAGGCTGAACAAGGAATGATCGTTTGTTAAGTATATGATTTTGCGTAAATAATAGTTCTTGGAAACTAAACCTGTTTACGGTTTCACTGCCGTTCCAGGGCAGTTACCCCGAACTTTGGCTATTCATATCATTATCATCATAGTAATATGCCCCGTGAAACTATTAGCATAATGGTGTGTTTAACTAAGCATTATCAAAGTTGTGTGCCCCTCTATCTTACATGTGTGACATGAATCTACTGTTACACATCTTTTATATTTTGTTTCCATAGTGATCGTTTCATTAAAGATGTGTTGTTTTTTTTGTGTTGGTAACTGTAGTAAATGAATTCAAAACACATGACATCGAACATGCAGAGAATAGTATTGGTTCACTTTACGTATTATTCAAATGATAATTGACGTAAACTTAATTGTTGTGATCAGAATATTTAATTCAATACTAAGAATATATAACATCGAAAGGCATATTGTCAATTAAGGTAATTACGTAGCAGAACATTCATTGCCGTTCGGCTTATTCAGGTTGAATTGGTACTGACAACGTGTACTTGCTGTGAGGTAAATAATATAGCTCGCATGTGCATGCCACAGTTGTTTAAATCATAAACAAACCAAAAGGGTTATATTAAAATGGAAAAATGAAAAAAACATGCGAACAGAAAATACACATGACCTTTGAAACTAAAACAAGACAAGGCCATTGCTAAATAGTTGCAAATATCTGTAAAATGTGAATCATTGGACTGGAAAGATACAAAGAAATGAAGAACTCCATGCAAGCAGAAAATACATATTGCTTTAAACCTTAATCTAAAAATGGGATCGTCTACAAAGTTGAAAGAGTCTGAAGAGTGATAATCAACCACCGGGACTGACTGATATAATGGAATGGAAATCATCATGCAACCAGAAAATACATATTCCCTTTCAAACTGTATATAATTAAGGTAACCGGTAAAAAGTTGAAATAGACTGTAGCAAGTTAATCATCTCCAGGGAAAAATACGAAGGAATGGAAAGATTCATGCTATCAAAGAATACATATTTCACTTAGAAATAAATTGAAACAAGGCATCGGCTAAAAAGTATAAATAATCTTTACCAAGGTGATCAACTGAAAGGAATACTTTACAGGAAACAGGCACACTCATTTCAGTTGGCGTATTATGTAAAATTGTGTTTGTTGAAATACAGAAAAAGTGTTGATCATAGTTTTTATCGATAATGATTTGATTTAATAATTAAGTATCTGATCACAATTTTGGGGTTGTTTATTTGTAACCTTACAGTTTGACATATCTACGTAAATATGTTAAAATTGCGTATGCGTTTGAAGTAAGATGATCGTTCGTATAACTTTCGTTGCCCTATAAGGGGATAATATTTCGTCAATAAATAAAAACACAAACTCCTTTAACTTAAACCAATTACCAGGCGCTGAGCTGGTCTTCTAATGTTTTTTTGTTAACTGACTGAATGTCCCAAGAGGATCACGTGAGAAATACCAATTACGGTTGCATAGTTAATTGACATTATTTTTTTGTATGGCTGATTATCTTTGAACGTTTCTTCATCTTCATGTCACTTTACAAAAGCAGAGTAAATTTGGCATATGAGACTTTGGCCATTAAACAAAAGCATTGTGGATTTGTCGTGTGATAATTGCGTCATTAAACAAGGACATACTGTGGTGCAGATTGGTCCTTGTACCATTAAACAGAACAGTTTTCAATGTATCAGTAGTTCAATGTATCTTTAAGCAAGAGCGAAGTGGATTTTAATATTTATACTCGTGTCATTAGCCAATATCAGAGCGGTATAGTATTTTGATAATAACGTCATTAAAAAGAGCAAAGTGGATTTGAAGTTTAATCCATGTGTCATTAGCCAAGAACAGAGTCGATTTGACATTAGACCGATGCGTCATTTTACAATATCAGAGTGGATTTGACGATTGGTTCTTGTGTCATTAAACATCGTTCATGTTAGACTTGATACTTGCGTCATTAAACAACATTATTATGCGGTTGACGTTAACCGTCAATTAAGGTGCCACAATACGTATGTGAAACTTACAGAAACAAGCTCAGTAGCTAAAAATTATAACATAAAGCGCGTTTATGGCACAGGGTTAACGCTAAAGAAATAGATCACACAAAACAATACAAACAAGAAACATGGAACAACAACTCAACATTACACAAACAACACTGTGCATATATAGTTAATAAAAAAGGTATGTTTATCAAGGATTGTTAGATACCGACTTAGATCGGTAGGTAAAATGTAAATTTACTGGGAATTTCAACCAGTTTAGGCGCACAACCCTTACTCTTATCCCAACAATCCTGACTAAAGTAAAAGCGTAAAAGGTAAATCTTTCCAAAGTATGCCTTAACTTAATAATAAAACAAATACTAATCAACTAATAAGTAAACCCCAAGTACTTCAATGATTAGAGATTCCAACTGTAATTACAGAGGAATACAATGGAGTGTACCTGTTGCAAGAAACTTTTTAAAGATACGATGCAGTTATTGTTTGAAACTATGAGCAGCATCAGACACAGTCTGCCAGAGAAAATAAAAGGTTAACACTATGTGATCATAGAGTTTCATAATAAAAAGCATCATTGTAAAATTGGGTAAAAATAAAGAAAACATTATAAAAAGTTGTATTGCTTTCCAACTTTTCCATGTCTTTGCTAATATATAATTAGCCCGGTAATATAACTCGGCGTTCAACGCTTTTATTGTTTTGCCATTTCGTCCTTTATGCAATATGCAAGGGTGTACCTTAATGTTATCAAGTGCATTACTGCTGTAAAATATTATGTATGAAACCGCTCCATAAGCTTTTTGCGGAAAAGGTTCTCATAAATTGCAATTATTTATACTATATACTTAAGGGTATATTTAATGTGCATGGGTATGTTAAAATGAGTCATAAGCAAATATTAAAACAATGCGATGTTTTAATGCATTATTTTTTTTCAATCAAAAGCCATGAAGTATTCCACAACTGCACAATGAAGGGATATGTATGTTTTGACATATTATTATTATGCTAACCCATTTAACATTCCATTAAGTTCGATATGCTCTTTAAAGCGATATCCTTTGTGTTAGCTGTAATTTCGGTGAGACCACTGGATCCTGCTATCATATGATAGTGACGCACCACTATTTCACATCAATGTTGCCTTTACGGTGTAATGTTAAGCACTTGGAAAAACATCAACAACGTCATTGTTATAACGAGTATTAATATATTGTGAGAAATGTGAAAAGCTGTTATGTTAATAACATCAAAACGAGATGGTTTGATCAACTGATTGAATACCTGCTCAGGATTGTCATCCGACTGTGTAATCTAAAGAATGATAACATAGATATACATTCCGCGTACAGAAATATAACGCGCTTATTAAAATCAATTGATCGATTGTCTTTAAAGCTATACAATTACACCAACACGATTTTAACTAGCGTTTGTTAGTTAAATGCAACACCTTCTTATATATCTGACATTATCATCTCATGTCATATAAATCAAATTGTTAACCGGGGTCAAATGGTTGTTTGAAATTGTATCGTGTTATTTAGTAACATACTTTTTTTAGACTTTTGTTGCTCTACATACGTTAAAATCTTGATGGTCTTTGCAATCATTATATATTCAAAAAATATGTCGATGCTATGAAGACTGTTTTTGTTGTTTTGTTTTGAACCTTTCCTGTCACCCAACTTATATGTGTTAGCCCCAATAGCCGTGCCTTTAAACAGAGTTTTTGATATATTTGTTTATATAAGATTTTCGCTGTAGTGTTTTTTTCAATCACTTGGGGTGCATTGCAAAAATAATGCTTACACATGTTTTAAAATTTATGGAATTAAACTAATTCTAACAATTTAAAGGTGCAAAATCGGACACAGTATAATTTAAGCAAAATACGATGTTTCCAACAAACTACCACATTGTACTACACAAATATTTACACGTCTAGCACACACTAACCTCTTCGTTGGTTTCTGTTCAAAACACACTAAAAAGTCGTCATATATGCAACAGGATAGCAATAAACAGGAAATACTGGTTTGAAATGAGCACGTGTGTCTGATTTGTTGAAGGCATGCATACTTATTATATACTTTAAGAAACGGTTTTGATGTATTTATTTTCCAAAAAAATAGTTTTGGTCTATCTGTTTAAGAAACTAGTGAATGGTGATCAGCGAACATCAACCGAATCTTTTTTTATATGGTATTAAATGGAGATTAACTACATCAAATATTTCGACTAACAGATAAAAATAGTAATATTTAACTTGTTTAAATTAATAATCTGCAGCTACAAAAACACTTACAAGATACAGGAGTGTATTAAAAACACCACTGTGTCGAGAATTTTGAATGTTTTTTTCTTAGCAATCATATTTACGTAACCAAGGATCTAATATACACATGCCATAATATTTTATATATTAAAAAATTATCTTCTACATTCCGAAATTGTAAAATATATCACTGAAATAATTCGAATTTCGCTTGCTAACTTAATGACCCAACTAGATGGTCGGTTTCTAAGCTGATCATCTCATAGGCACTCATGTATTACAAAAAAGTCTAAGTCAAGGTCCAAGCCTCCGGTGTGAGTACGTTTTCTGAATGTCGACCACAGTTATTATAACTATACATTTTCATGTAGAAACTAACCTGACGATTTACTTCAATGCAGTCCCAATTGAAATAAAAGGAATCCCGGACGTTCGAAACAAATAATAGACGATCGTTCTTAACATTTTTGCAGAATTAAAAGCATGATGAATTTATGCCAACTGTGATCGTTCAGTTAATCTTGCACTCTCCGAAATGAATACGGAAATTGGTAATGTTAACGTTGCAAATACACAACAGGTATTTTGAATTTTAACCCTGACACGATGATGTATTTTCAAATAACATAACATACATATTGCTACGCAATCTTGAAATATATTTAAATCCGATGACATCAACGAGTCAATCATATTACCGAGTCGGGGACTAATAGTCTTGATGAGAGGAAAATCAATCACTTATTGCATAATATAAAAAAATAATAGACATTTTCTCACAGACGTTTATTGTGAGAAATAAGCATTTTACTTGACAGAAAATCAGTTTTCTTCCCCAAAAGGAGTCTTATGAAAATTGAAACTGGAAGATGATTTATTATAAAGCTTAATGTAAGAAACCAAAAATGTTTTGATAAAAGCTGTATTTCTAATAAATTACACTATGAACTTAAATGTAGGAATTTTGATGAATACAGAACAAAATAATATCGATACTAATACTATATCGGTCTCCGAATTAAAAGTCCAAAAGTTCAACGAAATATTCCAAAAACGGATATGATTAATATTATTACAGTTTAACTTGATGTGTTATTCGGATTACAAATGTCTTATACTCTTGAAAATAATTTATTCAGTTTTTATCAGATACTGAACCTTAAAACGAGTCTTGGACTTGTGATCTAGATCAATAGAAAATTGATTTTGCCCAAACTATAACAGACAAATAGGCACATTTTCTTGGAGGATACCTTAATGAATAACAGTTATATTGAAATAGCGAAGGTATAATCTGATAGGATTAATAGTTTGTGTAAATCCAACTACTGCAAGCAACACGGTGGATTGTTCTCCTCATCATTTCCGTATATCTAAAAGAGGAACTCGGGAATGCAATAATATTTACACTAGATTAGGATTATAGAAAGTACAATAAAAAAATGATAATCATTACACTGTGTGTCCAGTTATTCAAAAGCAGATAGCATTCTGGAAGATTCATCGAGTTCTGGAGGACCTTCGTATGTCTAACATTTCAAGAAAAAGGGATATGTTATCCTTTTATGTAGTTAATTGGTGTTATAATGGAAAAACATGTACACTGTCCGAGAGGAGAGACACATTTTGTTGCTCTGTTCTTTCTACATTAGTCTCTGTATTATCGTTGAATACAATTTTACCAAATTACAGAGTGTAAACAAACTTCCCCTTTGACAAGTGCTTAGTTCAGGTCAGAGCGGGATCAAAAGTAAGTAACTGTTGATTTGGTGTGAGATCACTATTATTAAATACTAATCATAACAAATTGCTGATTAAAATCGAAAGCATTAAAACAACATCATCTGTCAATTTCCGTGCTGATGCTAAGACCAGTGTGTGTATACCACATGATAAATTGCGTCATAAATGGTACGTCGGAAGGCAATATTTTGCTTTGAATAAAGACTTTAAACAAAGATAACTTTCCTATGTATTCACCATTTTAAATGAAACATAGCAGTCGACGCCGCCCACGGAGCTCGGCATTTGGTCTTTTACCAGAGTTTGATTGAGAGTTTAGTTTCTTAAAACACTTCGACAAACCTTTTCACAATACGGCCGTCTAAAGGAGCACTGTCAAAAACATTATTTTGGAAACAGGTTTGTCGATGTGTTTGATGAAACTAAACACCTTATCAAACTCCGGTAATAAAACGAAAGAAGGGCTCTTTATGCGGCATAGAATGCCCTTTGTTTCATTTAAAATGGTGAAGTAAAAGATAACTTATCTTTGATATTAGTCTTCATTTTAATAAAAATATTGCCTTCTGACGTAGCATTATGACGTATTTTATCACGTGGTATTCCCACACACTGTAAGACGTTCGCGTAGACATTAGTGTTGAAATATAAAATGCTTGTTATGTTTGACGTATGTTTCCATTTACATCGACGTATTTATATCGAAACAGAGGACGTTCCTTAGAAGAATATGGATGTAATATAGTTTATTGAAAATTCACAACTGTCTTTCATTATAGAACTCCTGTCAAATGTCCAGTGCTTGGTTGCTTTAGGCACTCTGTTTATACCATATCAGGGGATATCAACTAATTTTTTGCTGTTTTTGCAATAAAATAATTTTTAATTAATTTTAAAATGAGCAAATATTACAAGCTTTATTAACAATTGAAGACAATGTCGTGCATATTTTCGATCGTAAAAATGAATGGATACATGGTGATTTATTACTATAATTTAATATAACGATTACATTTAAATACATTTTGTATGTATCGAGGACGTAAAGGACGTTTTTGTTGGTTTAAGCGGTAACAGAAAGTGAAACAATAGTCCGAAAAATTAGATCGCAGATTTTTATATTAAAGTTCAACAATTTTTAAGCCGTCAAACATTGTTTTTCAACGGAAATATGCAAATCTGCGATCGGATCTTTCGTCAGCAATCTTTTATAAATGGTTTGCAGATATTTACGCAAAAAATTTGATCTTTCAAAGACAATAATAATAAAAAAAAGTTGTAAAAACGGTAAATATGTAAGAGTGCAGCTTTCAAATCGTGATGACAGATAAACTCGTTGAGAATCACTCTGGAAACTATTCTATTCTATTGACACTTGATGGAGATTTTACACCATAATTCAACAGGCAACATATATTTTGTCACTGAGGGACCATCGAACGAGATTTAAAAAGTTAATTTTAGAAATATTTTTCTCCCTATTAATAATCAGATCAAATTCAACGAACCTCATCTGATATTACCAAACAGAATATTGCATTATGGAAAAACTGTTTCAAAAATAATATATTTCGATAGCTCTCCTAGCCACAAAACGTCGAAAGTTCCTATACGATCGATGCATATTTTCTATTTCTTAATACCAATTTCAAAGCAATTGCTATATCATCTTTGAAAACATACATTTCGGAGATTTAATTATAATTTTGGTTTATTGTTTTCATTTATGTCATACTTTTCACTAAATTTAACATTTATCTATTAAACTCCATGAACAACAATTTAAAATACAAGCAGATTGCAATTAGAAAATACATATCACATTTAAAAATGTATGTAAAATTCACACTGTCGTTATCAAAGT
This sequence comes from Mya arenaria, assembly GCF_026914265.1. Taxonomy (NCBI): domain Eukaryota; kingdom Metazoa; phylum Mollusca; class Bivalvia; order Myida; family Myidae; genus Mya; species Mya arenaria. The sequence continues at coordinate 25,230,088 of NC_069137.1, forward strand.
GATTTAAATTCAATATTCAAATGAGAAAGGTTTTAATTTGTCAAATTATCTACAGCACTAGTGATAGGTCTAATCTAATATGTAAAGTCAGTACAACTGAATTTTTGTCACACTTTTTTATTCTTTTAAGTCTTATGTTGCATATATACTTTTGACAGATACGACAAAAATGTGAATTATTATAAACATGTACATCATGTAATAGGTGAATATAAGTCTTCATTTCCTATGTAAAATGTGCTACTGTAATGCATGTATGAGATCATGTCAACTTAATATTGATGCACGTTTGCCATATTATATATTTTGCAAATTGTACCACATGGGTCTATGACCTTCTGGTAAAAGATAAATAAACTTGTATGAAACTTGTATAAACTTTAAAACTAAATCCTAACGAGGCATCGGCTATGCTGTAATAAGGTAATGATATGACGAGAATGAAATATAGAAAACAGGCAAAATCCTTTCAGCTAGCGTTAAAGGTTGAATTGTGTTTGTTGAAATACAGAAGAAGTGTTAATTTAAGGTATCTCGGTAATGTTTATTTTATGATAAAATTTTAGATATCAGTTAAGGGGTTGTAACCATACAGTATGACATATTGACGTAATTATGTTAAAAAAAGCATATGCATGTGATACGATATGATAATTCATATGCCGCTGATTGCCCTTCATCCATTTAGTGACCAATAAAACGACGACATTTCGTCAATAAATAATAACACAAACTCTTGAAATTACTTTGACGCTTTCATTTTTATGTCATTTAACGAGAATATAGTGGATAATTGTGTCGGATTCAAAGTAACATAGTCTTTTAAATGATAATTAAGTGCATGGACTGAAGAAATGAATTCGAAATCATCATGCAATCAGAACCACAAATATCATATCACCTCTTAAATTATTTCTAGACAAGGCAACAGCTAAAAAGTAGAAAGAGTCTGTACAAAGTTAATCATCTGACATGAGTTAAAAGTCATGAAAAACATCATGCACAGAAAAGACATATTACCTCTAAAACTATATTTAAATAAGGCCATCGCTGAATAGTTGAAATAGATTGTAACGTTTTTATCAACTGACGGGAATTATACAAAAAAAAAAACATCATGTTATCAGAAAATACGTATTGCTCTATAACTAAATCTAAACAATGGAACAGCTGAAAAGTTTAAATAGTCTGTAAAATAATAATCACCTGCCGGGAATGATAAAAAGAAATGGAAAGCATCACGCAATCAGAAAATGCATTTCACCTTTATAACTATATCTAACAAAGCTATCGCTTAAAAGTTAAAAGAGTCTGTAAAATGTTTTCATCTGACAGGAAGTATATGAATAAATGAAAAACTGCATGCGATCAGAAAATACATATCACAATTAAAACTAGATCTAAACAAGGCATCGTCTAAAAGCGTTTGTGATAATGCGATCATTTGACGGGAATAAAAATACAAAACAGCCACAATCCTTTAGGCTGGCGTTTAAGGTAAAGTTGTGTTTGTTGAAATACAGAAGGAGTACGTATTAATAAATGGTATCTCGGTAAAGTTTGATTTAACGATAAAGATTCAGATTTTGAGTTGTTGTTTGTTACCAAACATTATGATATAATGACGTAAATATATTAAAGCTGCACTCTCACAGATTGAAGGTTTCGACATCTTTTTTTTTTTTTTTTTTGTCTTGGAACGAGCAAATATACTGCGTAATTATCTGCAAACCAGTGATAAAAGACTGATGACCAAAGATCAGATAGCAGATTTTCATACTTCCTCTCAAAAATTGATGCCTTTTATCTATAATTCAATCGACTAATAAAGTGATGATATTTCGTCAATAAATAATAACACAAACTCTAATCGATTACTTTGAAACAGTTACCAGGCGCTGAGCAGGTATTTTAATTATTTTTTTTACCTGGTTGAACGTCCCAAGGGGTTAACCTGAGAAATACCAATTACGGTTGCATAATAAATTGACATGTTTTTGTATGGCTGATTACCCTTGAACGTGTCTTTATCTGTATGTAATTTTACAAAGGCACAGTGGATTAGGCATATGCGGCGTTCGTCATTAAAGAATTTCGTTTGAGAATAGCGTCATTAAACAAGGACATAATGTAGTTTAATCCACGTGTCATTAATCAAGAACAGAGGCGATTTGTCGTTAGACCAATGCGTCATTTTACTATATCAGTGTGGATATGGCGACTGATACTTGCGTCATTAAACAGTATTATTATGCGGTTGACGTTAGCCCTCCATTGCCGTGCCACAATACTTTTATGCAAAAATACTGAAACAAGCTCAGTAGCCAAAATTTTAAACATTTACCGCGTTTAATGGCACGGGTTAACGCTAAAGACATAGAACAAAAAAATACAAACTAGAAACATTGAACAACAACACAAAAATCCTCTAACAACCCTGTGCATATATACCATATAAAACACTAGGTAAGCTTATCAAGGAGTATTAGGGACCGCCTTAGAACGGTCAGTTAAATGTAAGTTTACAGGCGGTTTAAACCAGTTTACGTGCACAATCCTAACCTTTATCCAAAGAACAGACGGAGGAAAACAATTCAGAGAAGAAATGCAAGAAACTGTTCAAAGATACGATGCAGTTATTGCTTGAAACTATGAGCATCAAACACAGTCTACCTTAGAAAATAAAAGGTTAAAGAGTATTCGATTATAGAGTTTCATAATAAAAATGTACTAAAATTGGGAACAGATAAAGAAAACATTATTTAAAGTTGTTTTACTTTTTCATGTCGCTGCTATTATATAATTAGCCCGGTAATATAACCCGGCGTTCAACGTTTTTATTTTTTTTTGCCATTTTTCATACTTTATTTAATAAGCGAGGGTGTGCCTTAATTTTTGACACTTAATATAACGAGTATTAATATAGTGTGAGTAATATTTAAAGCTATGTAAAAAACATTAACACGAATTGGTTTGATCCACTAATTGCAGACATGCCCGGTTTTGTCATCCGACTGTGAAATGTAAAGAATGATAACATAAATAGTTGATATACATTCCGGGGAGGAATGAAATCAATTGATCGATTATATTCAATGATATACAAAAACACCAACACAAATTCAACTAGTGCTTTTTAGTTTAATGCAACACCTTGTATATCTGACATTATCATTTTCTGACAGTAGACCACAGTTATTTTTACTGTATGCTTTATATAGAAATTAAACTGACGATTTACTTGAAAGCAGTCCGAATTTAACAAAAAGTAATCCCAGACGTCGGAAACAATTGACAGACGATCGGTCTAAACCTTTTTGCACAATTAAAAGCTTCCTGATGACATTGCTAACTTTGTTCGTTCAATCAATTTTGCGCACTCCGAAATAAATAAGTACATGCTTATGCTGATTTTTGCAAATAAAAATAAACAGGTATTTTATTATTCAACCCTGACATGATCAAATCTATAGAAAGACTAATTTACTGTCCAATCGAATGACACATGATGTAACATACATTTTGCTGCACACCCTGGAAATACAATTCATTCCCATCTATTCAACTAGTTTGTCATATTAACGAGTCGGGAACTAAAGGTCTTGATGAGAGGAAAACACGTATTGCCCAGACTTTAACAGCCCTATAGACGGTTTATCACAGACGGTCATTGTGTAAAATATGTAATTTACTTGACGGGAATTCTGATTTCACCAAATGCAGTCTAACAGAAATATATTAAGTGGAAACTGGATGATTGTTTAATTTAGAGCTTAATAAAATAAACCAAGAACGTTGTGATAATAACTGTATTGGTGATCATTTGTACTATGAGCTGAAATGTAGAATTTTTTCTGAATGCAAAAACGAACAAACTTATGTTTATATTAGAATCAGTTTAACGAAAAATCGAAACATTCAAAGAAATATTGATTTCCAAAAACGGCTAAGATGAGATTTTGTTACAATTAATCATTATATATAATTCCAATAACGAATACCGTAAACTATCGAAAGTATTTGATTCAGTTTTCATCAGAAAGTGTAAATTTAAATATTTTATATTTTGCTTAATATATTATTAGGGACAAATAAACTGACTTCCTTGTTAGATTATAGTGCGAACTAAATAATTTAAATCTCCGAAAGTCAGTTCCCATTACCAATTGAAGTTAAATTGAAATATTGAAAGAGGAGTCTGCTATGGCTGATTGTGTTTCTTTTTTGAATGTATATATTTACTTTCTTTTCGGGCAAGAAAAAATTATAATATTTTAAATATGAAGTCAGTTTCTGGTGGAGGCTTAGATTTCTTAGATAGACTTGTATGTCTGATAAATTCCCGCTGGATCGGTGTTGTTTTCCGTGGTCTTCTTTCCGTCCCATGAAATGATTTGCAGCGTAGAACATGGCCTATTAAATGTCATCGAAATTGACACGCGTCATTTTATCATTGAAAATATTTTCAGCTAGAAAAAAAATATTTTTTAAGTATTATGACAGAGATTTAAATAACGACAAGACTGAACCATTTCACGTTATTTAATTTTACTTAACAAAATTAATAAACTTTACCTCGATTGGTTAAGTTTAAAATATAATCAATACTTAATGATTCAAAATAATAATGATAATTGTTGTCAGTTGAAGAATTGAGAGAGAATAACAAACCAATTTGTCTGATTTTCTTTCTACCTTTTAATCGTTTGTTACCGCAATTAGTCGATGTTAATGATTCTTTTGTTCCTGTTTTAGGAAACAACTGCTCCTTATAATATACTTAACACGATAACTCTGGAAAGACTTTATGTTTACTGTTGGTTTACATCCAAAATTCATCGTGTAAACATAACTGCTGTTCAACACTAATTAAGGACATCGGGCACAATGTTTTTAGCAACTATTTTTAGTGTTGTTCTTTAGCTTCTAGGGTTCTGCAATAAAGAAGATGACAACGAGATACACTTACTATTTCTATAAGCATGCATCATAAAAATAAAAGCAGTTGATATTCCAGTAGATTTCTTATCATAAATGTAAGTGTCCCTATTTCAGGTGTTGTAGATGAATCATTAAGTCAAATAGGTCATTGTTCTTGATTACATGTAAAATGTAAGCAGACTGACCCTTGGATGCTATTCGGACGGCTAACTTAAATATACTGTATATGTTCAGGCCTCAACATACATACAAATACATTTCTAGGAAAGTTTGAGTATTCAACCTCAATACTTAAAAATGCTAAACTTTGTCAAGCAAACTGAATCTAACACATCCTAAAATAATTATGTCCGAACGCAATTATCTTTATAACACGCGGATAGTTTCTGTTATGAGAACATATGGGGGAAGTTTGATACTGGAAGTGTCTATCAAAGTACCTTGTGTCTTTATTCTAACTGACATATGGACTACCGCAAATTGAGATATCGTTCTAAACTGGTTAAATCGAAGAGGATAATGAGGATAATTGCTGTTCACATGTCTTAAATTTGAACAACTAACTTTTCTAAGGCTTCATATTTGATGGAATCAAAATATAGCATAACATAAACAAATTGGTAAACACAACGTGTTTACGCTTTGAACTCAAAATATCGGTCTTTACTCATAAGCATATGTAAAATTTTCTACTAGAGCTTTTAATGGTTTCCTCATTTGGTTGATCGGCAAGCGTGTGGTCGGTTGCGATTCATTTGATATTGAGATAGTTCATATATCGTTCTGTTGCCCACTCAATTAACATCAGTGATTAAAATGAGCGGTTCAACCTTTTTGAACGTCTCCTTGATCGGTTCAAATTACGGTCGAACCGTAACTATCAATATATATGGAACATATACAACTAATTTCTGAGACCATGCTTTCATGATTGTATATGTGATGATGTTTTGAATTAGGATTAAAAATCAATATTGGGATCGGGAAAATTGAGATACCAATATCATGTTTTAAGGTACAAGTGCAATCAAGGCTGTCGCAATATGCGGGAGATGATGTTCTGTCTAAATGATGGGAATACTGAAATTACACAAGAAAGCTAACTTTTAAACTAGTACATCTGTAGGGGGAGGAGGGGTGTGTTTTTTTAGGCTATGCATAACAGCACTGTGCGAACGACAACTTATCACTTTCTTCAGGTAATTTAAAACGAGCGTGGAACAATTTATAACAACAGTATAATATTCGCTACCATTTGTACTATGTTTCGCAAGTCTTGATCAGAGTATCCGGGAAAAATCCACTCGTCTGGCTACGAGATGACAAACCATACTCACACGCGCACAGGCAGGAAATCTCCTAGGTGACAAGCGTGTGCGCTAACCATCAGACTCTCTTAAGGTTTTTGTATTTAATTAATATGGGTACTGTCTCTTTTAAGGTGCGCAAATATAAATAGTTTGACGGTGAACTTATTGATTTCAATACAGGCGTAGAAGAATAATTTTAGAAAAGGAAGGATATACTACCGTGTTTGAATTAAGAGGCAATGATATACTAACACGAAGTCTGTTAAGAATGGCGCAAGTAAGAGCCATACGAATTTTTATCAATCACACAGAGAAAGATTTTGCAACAAGAAAAATTATTCTCAAGATTATTAAAAAAATGTTCGCCAATTAATGAGAAGGACTTTACTACCATTTGTTCGATAATGTAACAGATTAGGTCGCAGGAATTTATTGTTGCACAATTAGCCATTTCGTCGGTTATAAAAGTCTGCAATTATATTTTTTTTTGTTTTAGCTAGCGGGAAAATGTTCATTTTGTTCACATTTCAGAAAAGCATCAAAAGTACAAAAAAATACGTTTGTATGTTTGAATGAATGGTTACTGGACATTATTATTGCTTTCCAATTTCCGACAAAACTGTGATAAATACTCAAACACGATAGTTTGTCATCCGTTAATGTTACCAATATTGATAATGTCTGAAGGTTGCGATGTCGTAGCTCATTATGTCCGAACACAATTATGTTTGCAACACACGAATAGTTTCTATAATAGGAAGAGACGGATACAGCTCCATGCCAGCTTTTTCTATCAAAGTGTAAGACACTTTAATCCTGACTGACACATGGACGGCACAAATTGAATGGTATAATTAGAAATTGTCTGAACTAAAGCAAGACAGACACTTGGGGATAATGAAGTTAAAACTGTAAAATCTGTTACAAAAGTAAGTTTCTTAAAACCCTAACTCAATATGCACATGGAACGTAATAAACTGTTGCAAACAACAGCTGGAAACAGAACCATACTTTGTATATTCAACATACTGGTTTTTATTCACGTTGACATATCTATTACGCATGAGCTTGCTTCGTTCTGTCCACTTCTGGCTTACGTGTGGTCTATGGCAACCAATTTGACATTCTGGGTGATCAGTTTCAGTTATGTTGCATACATAAAAAAAAAGGAAACCATGATACTGCTTAGTGACTAAAACGCATTTTAAACGTCATTATGACTTGTGGAAACACCTCCGAAAGAGATATAGAACTGGGATGACATTAAATGTACCTAAGTGCTGGTATCATAAATTTCAATATAAACGCATTCGCTATGGACTCCATTTGTAAAATTGCGAAGATTATGTTATTATTGTCATACGTAGATTTGTAGATACTTTTCAAAACTGTTCTTTTCATTAGCAATATCAAAGGCGAATAAGGTGTAAGACAGGCTTAACTTGGCTAGTCGCACAGAAAACAACGTGTTGGTTTATAACAATTAAATGTTAATAGGTAATATGATAACAAACTTTTTTATTTGATTTTGCGGATGTGTGGTAATGTGACAATTCACCTGACTGCCAACCAGGGCTCGCAGTTTTATATCATCCTTCACCCCTAAAATATGGATCTGCTTTAGGGATATATTACGGTAATCCCGTGTAACAGAGCTATTAGTTAACGCAAATCAAATAAGAGGTTCAATCTCAGCATTCAACCCTATCAAATATTAACCGTCTGCGGGAGGGACATTTAATGGCGATCCAGTGTGACAGAACTATGAGCTAGTGCAAAGATACAGGGTAGACACAAACATGGCTACATTCCGTCTGTACCATTTGCCCAAAAAACATAACGAATATAATACTCATGAATGATCCGGTGGCGGCGAAATATTTGCGTTCATTCCAACCCATACATAGGTGTAAATTCAATAACCATGAAACAAAATGAGTCCAAAATAGTTTAAAGAGGTATATTGAAATGTGTTTCGGATAACGGATGACGTAAGCTCTTACAACATGCATCCCCCATTCATTTAAGAGTTAATCAACGAGTATTCGACTAAAGGTATTGATGGAAAGATATCGTTAATGGCCTAAAATATAGAATATAACAGCCCGATGGACATTTTATCCCGGAAAAAGCAAATTACTTGACATAATTTTGAGATCCCTTGAACAAATGTAGTAAAATGCAAAAAAAATGGTATCTGGAAGTAGGAATGTTAGAGAGCTAAATAAAAGACAATGTCAACGTTCCATTGGATATAAATATATCGATGAACACTATTATCACTATAAACAAGAATGTAGCAATATATTTTCAAAATATAGACAGCGATCAATGGAAAGACCAATATATCGGTCTTCAAATGTTAAAAAATAACAATATGTTGCAAATGAAACGTACATTTTTATTTTTTTCCATGTTGTAGTATTTGATACTTATAATAAAAACTATATCAGAACTGTCAAGTATCTATCTAAGTATACAACAATCTCTATAAAGACATCATAAAAAAACACACTGTAAAACGTTTTCAACACTTTAGCATTGCTTTTCATATAACATTATTCCGTATTTAAGTTTGGTCGCTCACGTCGCGATGGGGATTACCACGTCGATCCGTCATCATACTGACACTTTGTGGCTGCTGGAAAAATAGTTTCAATAAATTAAGATCGCATTACACAATAATCATAATAATAACTCAAATACGAAAGAACAAAAAACGTATTGGAAACCAAATGGAAAGTAACATGCAATCAGAAAATGCATTATATCTTAAATAAACATATAAATAAGGCACCTGCTCCAATTTGTTAAGAGTGTGTTACATGTTGTCTAACGAGAAAATGAAAAAAAGGAAAGAAAAAAACAGCCACAATCATTCGCATTACTGTAAAGGCTTCTAATGACCGCTTCGAGTTAAACATCATCGGTTTGTAGCCCGATTAAATAAACTGGAGGTAATTTGAGAGAATACCAATGACCGTTTCGAGAAGTTCATTATGCGCTTAAGGTAGATTATAGTTGGTTGGATATACGGAACAAATATTGTGAAAAGTCGTTTCGGTAATGTTTGAATTTAGTAATAACCAAATATGTTGGGATTTTTTGCCGGACGGCTCTCTGATTTCGTTTGTAAACCAAAACCCCAAACCATAAACCAACATATTGACCTCAATAAAAGATTAAACAAGTTTAAATTTAATGTAAGGCTATTATATGTCGCTGGTTTTCATTTATCCACTCAATTGTCAAAAGTAGGACATACTCAGAGCGATAACTTCTGGCAACCATTGACCAACAAACTCCGACAAAGGACCTGTCGCAGGCTTAGATCACCTTCATAATAATTGGTTGATCGTCCAAAATAGGTAAGCTGAAGATCTACTAATAGCATATTCATAATAAATATAATGCTTATATGTGTGTAATCAATTGTCCTTTATTTTTATGATATTTTCGTTATTTCATAATAGCAAAGTTTGACCTTGCTGCATTTAGCAAGGGTTTAACGGATTTGATCTATGATCATTATGTAATTAAAAAAGAACATTTTGGACTTGACGTTTGTTCCTTACATTTTTCACATTTGACTAAACACACTGTTATTGTGGTCACTGGTGGGATACGCATGCCATTGTTAGTAATTGTCAGAATACTCACTAAGTTATACGTTACATTAAGCTGTTGTACAATACAACTATTACTAATTATGCACCAATCGGTAAGGTATATACCATCATTTAAAGGTTAAAAAATAGTGTTTTATTCAAATAAACAAAACACAATGTGACATATTTATCAAGTTGATATTGGTTTCTTCGGGGCTTCATCCTACCGGCATTAAACAATAGCACAGTGTATTTGCGTTTGATATTTGCGTCATTAAATAAAAAAGTAGTGGATTTTCAGTTTGATCCTTGCATCATTAAGGACGTGCATAATGGTTTTGACCTTTGATGCTTTTGAGTAAAAGCAAAGTATATTTGACATTTGCATTTGCGTCGTTCGGCAGGAGCTTGTGGAATCATTCCTCTGCTGTTTCTTATTCGCTTCAAGTGTAGTTATAAAGGCAAAACCAATAAACTTTCCAAAACAAGCGAATGGCTGTTTTATTTAAATAACACAATGCAAACTACGGGGACAAACACCACCTGAAAGAATTCACTCTAACGCAATTATTTCATGTCGCATACAATTAATTGTTTTACGGAATCAAATGTGAAAATTGTATCGCGTCATTCGTCCAGTACATTTTATAGTAGACTTATAAAGTATGTGCATATTAGCATGTATTATTTGTCTATAACGACTCGTAACAGGTTCCTATTAGTGGCGAGATAAAAGAAGAGTGCATGCTATAATTTAGTCTTTTTAGAAAAAAGTTTCATTAAATTATTTTTTCGGACAGTCACATGTTTTAGGGAAGTACTTCACGGTATCACAAAATTAAGAGTGAATTGAATAAGGAATCAATAAGTCATCATCGACCGATCAGGCAAATTTGTTGGCTTTTTTACTAGTATATTTCTAGTTTTACGCTAGTATATAAAGCACAGTTCTTAGCGGTTGCCAAAAGTAGAAATGACTTCTCATGTTACTCCAAACATAAGTAAACATAAGAATGAGTTTCGTTATATTTTTTATAATCCTATTGCTAAACAACAAAACATTTCATTTTAATTAAATATCTCATAAACGTGATTGCAGCATAAATGACTTTAATAGTAACATCAATAGCTTATATCAACATAATGGATTTATGACACTACTCGATTTTTTCTACACTCAGCGACACTCAACACCTTTAGTATGCCAATTTAATTTTCTCTCGAACACTTAAAGGCACTTAAAACCATACTCTAACAGTCGGCATGTACGATCATAATAACGAGAAAACATGCCATTATGTTTACTTTTTGCGGAGTTTGTGTAAATATTACTTAAGTTTACCTGACATCTGGCGCGATTGTCTTAATCATTGTTTCACGGTTTTCATGAAAGAAAATTGAAAAGAATATTGAAGGGATAACACATTTTGAATACTTTTAAATTACTTAGTTAAATGCACACCTTCGGTGTTATTTATATATGTTATATCACCTTTTTATGAAACAAACACTGTATTCGAAATAGCATTAAGGAGAAAAAACAATATCTGAGTGTATGAAATAAGGTATTAAAGAAAATAAATGAAGTGGGCTGTATTAACATTAAAAGCCTTTGTAAATGCTCTGTGACTGGCCTGCAAATTCGTCTCATACAACACACTCAATGAATTTAACACATTCAAATAACGCAACATTGCGTAAGGTGGTGCAACAATGCAAAAAGAAACACAATCATATATAGATTAAGGAAACTAGAGGGCAAAATATATGTGCTGGTAAATATCCAGTTACTCAATTGTAGGAGCCAATTGTATTGAATTGTTAACGTTTCTTTTGGTTAAAGTTTCTTATTTGTAGACTTAGACTCAAACTCAGACATAGACTGAAAAACAGAACAGACTAAAAGAGGAAATTCTTATGTAGGCATGGTTTTTGGATCCTTATTTGGAAGTAGAGACATCACGTCGTTTAAATAATATAAGATGGTGAATGGTTTGCGATTTACGTGAACAAAGGTTTGTTTAAATACCGCCTTGTGTTGCATGTGTATATTTCGTGTTTTCGTGCTTATTTCAATAGCGCATTGTGTCTAATATGTGTTTATTCAATTAACGCTATGTGCCCGATGATTCTCTTTTGTCGTTCCGTGCATACTTATAATGATAATCAAAAGATAAATCACGCGACAACGTGGGTACAGTTGGGGAGTTACATGGAATGGAAATGGTAGTTAATCGAAGGTGGTGACTGTTCTTTAATATTCCAAATTATCAATTTCTTGTCTAAACATAATAAAAAAGCTTAGCCGCATACAACTGGATAATTTATGTTCTTTTTCAGATGGTGTGAACATTAAAGCAATTTGGTAAGTAAATAGTAAGAATTAGATTAATATTGACTAATCAATTAACATGTTGGCGAACTTTAATCGAACAAAGAAATGAACCAGTTTTATACACTTGACTAGTTGTCATGTATTTTCCAAACAATGTAGGTAGATTTCATGATTATGATATCTGATCCAGAATGGTTTATTATTCGGGCCATTTGTACTTATGTCTGAGAAAACTCAATATTATTTTAGTCTTAGTAAACTCGAAACTACTGAAGGAATTAAACGACAAGTGATGTCTGATTAACAGCTTCACGAGGTACTGGCCGTAATCAAGCATTACGGCGAGGTCATACAGCCTATATGCTCGTACCAGTAGAAGTGTAGTTCTTGCTGGCGATATTTTTAACATTACAACGGTCATTACATTACGCTGGGATCATTGAATAGTGTAATGCATTAACATTACCAGAAACGTTCTTGTCTGGTCCTGTTTCGGATGATGTATAAATAATTAAGGCTAAACAATACTTAATTTGTAGAGAAATGATACAACGGATGACGTAGAACTCCCAGAAATGTAAAGAAAATACATGTGCATACGAACCCCGTTGGTTCAAACTTGCTTTGCTCAATTTCTTCTTTGGCTAGAATTGTATGCAAATGACCATTTATTTTAACTAAAAGAAAGCATTTCTGCTTTGCTCGAATCTCCCAAGGCTCGAGGTATTTTTGCCGGTCCCTTTTGAGTGTGAGCTAACGGAGTTCGACTGTAATAATTTTCATAGTGGTATATACCTTTGCCACTGTACTACTCTTTAATATTTATTTTCATATCTCGTATATAGTTTCACTCAAGATGTTTTGTGTGTTGCTAACGGTGTAGAGCAGATTCAATTGCAAACACCATTTATTTTTGATTTGAATATTGAATTATATATGTTCCTGAAAAGAAATAATTTCCAATGTATCGTATACTCATTTCCATCAACAAGTCTTGAACTGTATCGTCTTGATCAGATTGTTACACCCGAACGATACTTTATCACGGAAGGTAATTTCGTGAAATAGGCAATTTACTTAACAGAACATTCAGTCTTATCCCCGAAAAAATCAATATTTACAAAACAGAACTTGTAACAGGTATGTTTATTTGATCATTTTCGCATTTTTATGGGCATGTGATATTATTTCATACAGGTATTTTAAGCAATTTGTATCTGTTAAACAAGGCTATTTTGAATTACCTTAAAGGGACTGTACACCAGATTGGCACCAACAAAAGTGTTTATTTTCTATAACGAATCGCAGGACAATTATTTAATAAAATGTTTTACTCTTTGATATTATAATTGTAAAAAACACACCAAAATGTAAAAAAAATGAGTCGGAGACCGGGTTCGAATCGGTGTCGCCAAAAGTGCAGTCCAGTGTTGTATTCACTATGCTACGAAGGCTTGCCATAAATGGTTGGAAAATTTAAGCTATATACCTTACTTCACGTGATAACATAGACTAGCCAATTACGCATAATGAATGATTTCTACTAGACATACCTAGTAATCTGTTTGAATGGAAATATACGAACAAACTGCGAAAAACAAATTAATTGTAAACTATGTGGTACTTAAGTTATTTAATTTCAATGCATTGTACACATCAATACCAAGTTTATGTTAGTTTTTGGACAATTTTCTTTTGTTTTCGCTATTTCATCATACGGAGAACAGCCCTTTTAAACCTTTGCTATACATGATAACTTCATAATTCAATTTAAATGTTAAAGTACACCTATATGAACATTATGACTTGCTCGTGCCGTTGCTTGTACGTTATTTTTACAGCACTACAAATCACCATCCGCTTTTGCTTATGGGTTTAGTTCTATGAGCCTTCTGTTAAGACTCCTAGGAGCAGTGTTTACTCGAAATTAAATCAAATGCAGTAATACTGTGAAATATTATTCCTAAAACCGCTCCTAGTAGTATTTAAAAAACGATTCTTTGATATTGCAAATAGTCATTAAGATGTACAAAATTGATTTATTTCAAATGTATGCATGCTCTACAATGTGCCATTAGCAATTACGTCATTAAGATGTACAAAATTTGTATATTTCAAATGTATCATGCTCTGTGATGTGGCATTAGCAATTACGGGAACGAAGCGATGTTTCAAGGCATTCGGTTCAATTTTTAAATGTTCTATTAAACTTTGACATTATGTTGTTGTAATCCATTTGGCAACCCATTAAGTTTTGTACAATCTTCAAAGCGGTATTTTGTCTCTCTAATCGCTCTTTCCAGTGAGACTGAAGCGTTTCTTTTTATCTGATATGTGACTAGTGAAAAGCCGCTATACCATATCGGCGATTGCTATGCTATTGCAAAATTAAGCACTTAGAAACACATCCGTATCATATGGCGCTCTGTTAAAGTGTGAGTGATTTTAAATGCTTTGTAAATGCAATCAAAACGAGTTGATATGGTTTTGTCTGGTTGATCAACTGTTTGAAAACCTGCTCAGACTAGTCGACAGACTGCACCAATTTATGAAAAATAATTTAATGAATGGATTTGTATCACGATATCACTCGGCTATTAAACAATTTTCTTTGCATGCCTTCAATGACAATATTTGATTTTCATGACGATACGATAAATATTTGTTTATTTAATTTAAGATCTTCTTAGAATGCTGACATAATCATTTCATTCCAGATTTAATAAGTCGTTTGTGCTGAATCTTTTAGAAAAGGTTTTGGCTTAATACAGGGCCGTGTTAAATGTGTTTCAGCCTGATGCTAAAGGTTTAATCTGTTAATATCCTTCCATACGTAGATGATCATTTAGCCCCATGCTAAGTGTTTCAGCCACAATCTGAATGTTTATCCTCTTGCTAAAATTCAGCCGAATGATTGCCCTTTAAGCCCCATCCTTAAATTTTACCCCCATTAGCCCCATTAGAATGCTGACATAATCATTTCATTCCAAATTTAAAAAGTCGTTAACGCAGTTTAAAGTAAAATATCTTTCAAGCGAGCCTTTATTAACAGAGTTCAGGAACTCGATGAATTAAACAGTTTATTATATGTAAAGGTTAAACCATGACAGGTGATACATATATTAGCGGGATTTAGCTAGTATTCTGAATTAACCCAATAAATAGCCTTTATGTATGGCGCACGACCATGTATTGTGCTGAATCTTTTAGAAAAGGTTTTGGCTTAATACAGGGCCGTGCTAAATGTGTTTCAGCCTGATGCTAAAGGTTTAATCTGTTAATATCCTTCCATACGTAGATGATCATTTAGCCCCAGGCTTAGTGTTTCAGCCACAATTTGAATGTTTACCCTCTTGCTAAAATTCAGCCGAATGATTGCCCTTTAAGCCCCGTCCTTATTTTTTAGCCCCATGCTGAACGTCAGTATAAAAGAGTTAGCATGATGATGAATCATTAAGCATGAGACTGAGACACTTTTAGAACGACCCTGTATAAGGGTAAAAATGTTAAAACCCTAAGCGTACGACATATTAATGCTTACTTTATCTTACAAAGTATATATCAATTAATTAGTTTCTTGAAAAGTGGAATGTTGAGGAAATCGTGTGAATTCAGCAATATCATGTATTTATTGAATTGACGATAAACACTTCGTAAAACATATGAAACCATACGACATATGACGTTATTAAACTTAGTTGTGGTTGAAAATCGAAACACATTTTCCTGTTTTAACTCCTTACTTCCTTAAGGATGAATTAGTTCTGAAATATGTTAAATACCTACATGAAGGACTGTAACAGTTGCATTAAGTGTAATACATGAGTAAAGCAACAAATTATCATCAAACTACTTGACATTGTCTTTGACTAATGTGGTATTGCCCATGTTCCTGTATCCGCTAGTTTAGAACCAAATAGTTTATTAACGGCTGAAAAACAGATGATTTCGTTTGTTGCATAAAAAAATATTTACCAATTATAAGTGTCGCTTCCACATGAAAAGGTTGGACTTTTAACTTGAATTCGATAATTTTTACAAGTGATTGTAACCACAATGCTTCTCAATCTAAGCATCAACGTTCAGGCCCCAATATCTCGAAAATACTTAAGTCAAATCTCAAACTAAGTCTTAACTCATTTTACCATTAAACAACAAAATGTTTTGAAAAATATATGATTTTACACATTTTAAAACCGCATTCTATCATTGAATATGTTGATAATAATCTTTGGTCTATATTCAAAGGGTAAAATATTCTACAGCCAAAATGTACTTGAGTACAATTCATATTGCCTTTCAACAATTACTCAAGTATATAGTTTGCTCTAGAATTAGTTTACTTTGAAATATTGTCAAAACCTTGCAATGACATATTCTATGAGTAAATACATTTTCAAAAAATATAAAAACATACAAGATTTTGAATCATATTATGCTTTTATGTAATACATTGAGTTGAGATTGGATTGCCACTTAACATGAGTATTTTTGTGATATTCGGGCCTGGAATGCGAGGCTTCTCTTAACTATATTAACATTCACCTTGTGCTTCGTATAGATAAAACTTGACGCTCAAATTGTATTACACACAGGGAGTTATGACGTCATTAGTTTTTCAATATTGCGCTCCGATTGGATGAGAGCCACATAGAGCCAAGGCAATGGTATTCGACGTTAAGTTAAAAAGCTAGTAAAACATGGTCGCTGGAGTTGCCTGGATCTCCATAGGCTTGACAGTTAATCTTTTTATATAACTCAATTCGGATGTGACTTGGTTCTCTCAATGTTAAAGCGTATTTTGACGTTGACATATCCGAAAATAGCTCCTCGGAAATATCAGCCACAGTAGGCTATCTATATTTACATTCATTTCTGCAATGTTAGAGTGTATTAAGGATTGCTCGACATAGCCATCTGTCGCTAATATCGTATTTGATCAAGAATATGAATGGAAAATCAAAACAATGCATAGAAAGTATATAGTCAAGCAAAAAGAATATCTTATGTGGGTAGATTAAGTTTATTTGAGTGGGGGTAGCTTCTTTCCAGTTGGTCGAAGCAGTCTTCTTTATCTATACAACGAACAAAATCTACTCAAAATCAGGCCTCAAGCATCGAAAGTTAATGTTTTTATTCCCTGTCGATGAATGTCAAAATAAACCTTTAAATGTAAATGATTCAACATTCCAGACGAACCCTCATTTTACTACTTGCATACCAAACTTGGCCTAGCAACAGCTTTACATAATATGCTTAGTGAGTCAATAAAAAAAAAAAAAAAACAACATATGTATCTCTGCACATTTCAAAAGACATAAACGTAAATGTTTTCACTCAAACAACAACATGACTATCAAATGCAGTTTTGTTCCCGGGGTGATTATGGCGTGGTTTCGAGCGTTTTTTTCCTGAGTTGACTGCAAACTGTCACACAACATTTCGTGATCTGTTTGCAAGCTACTGCGACGACATGGTTATTGTCAAATATTGATAGAATGAATCGACACGTACTGGCAGTGTTATTAAAATGTGTCCATGTTCTCCTATTTTTTATCACAAAACATCCATTTCACGTTCGTCGAATCGTGTTTGGTTTTGTTAAACCATGTTGTACGATTTTCGTATAACATATTAATTAATTTCAAATGAAGTGGCCAACATGCAATTAAAGCCGTTTATATCGAAACCAATTAATATTGCAATAGCGCAATATTAATGCTACAATAACTGTTAACATTATACAGCCCTTGTAAGCATCTAAGATTGTGATAAACGTATTGCTATTTTATACAGTATTGGCGTATACAACCAAACGTATTACCGTTCACCTTGTACTGGCATTACGTGTTATCCCATGTTTCAAATTGATAAAAATACATATTATTAGTTAATCGCAGCAACGCAAAATATTGAAGGTAGATGTTTTTTGTTATACGTTAGGCGTACTATTGCGCTTCAACAGTAAACATGTTGGATACTGTCCGATCTGGACTGTGGCAAGATACATAAATTGCTAAACAAACACAGACCACAAAATGTCAAAAACTGCAATATATTGTGTTTACTCGCAAATTAATTTTCGATATAATATACGACATTCTGGTGCACGGTTATATTGTAGAATGGCGTCAGATCTTGAAAACATTTGAAACAAGTCTGAACATAATTTCTTAAAAACGATATTTATAAGCCATAATATGACAGCTAAATTTTATTTAGGGGAATTGATTTCACGAAACAAACAAAAAAGAGGGCATAATATTCCTTTTCATGCATAAATACAGTACAGTGGTAAGCCAAACATATCTTTGTGATAACATATCATTTTTTCGTTGGGCCATTTGACATAAAACCAGGGATGGACCCCAACTCACATGTGCATGCTATCATTGATAAGATGTTTAAGTATCATGTGGTATGGCCCTTGATACCATTGTTCACTTGGCCGATACCAAATATTGTCCCTTTTTTAGCCCTGGCGCTGAAGTTCGAACTTTTTCACAAGAAGAAGTGAGTATCCGGCATTTTAAAGCATGCTTTTATTACAGTTTTATAATTATATTTTTTTGGAATTCAATTGCAGATCATAATGTAGGAGTGATGTTAAGGATAACTTATTGTTCAATATCAAAGCCTGAACAAATATATATAGTTCTAGCCATCTAATTATCTACGTAAGCAGCTAGGGATATTGTTCGAACCTGTCGCCTTTTAACTTTCCGAGAAAAAGAGACACAGACGTGTGTTTTAAATAAACAGAAGTAATCGTTTTTCATTCGTAAGTTATAACAATGTTGATCTAGAACCTGATTGCTCAATCGTGGCCGCTCATGATGTGCGAACACAATTATCTTTGCAACACATGAACATTTGATATAATGGGAAGAGATAAAAGATTTCTTGATGCTGACGTTTTAAATAACGTGCTTGGTTAACTTCAAATGACAAATGGGATGCACAAAATCGAATTGTTTTAAAGTGTAATTGAACTCTTAAATTCAAGTATGGCACAACGTATGAGGTAATTGCTTCCAATATTGTAGACAGAAACGTTTTTAAACACCTACAATAGCAGAGTACCATATCCCATTTGGTAACAATGCACCAGCAGACTTTAAACTTACACTGAATAAGACTTATTACTCGTTGGGGGGTCAAAACAAAACTTCTCAAATATAGAGATAATTTAGAGGTTCTTATAATGATCCCCTTCAAATGTCAAGTTCTCGATCCGCCCTTGTAACGGATCCATTGAGTGTGTATTGGGTAAATTTATCTTTTGAAGTCTTTCTGTCAACTAACGAGATCATAGTTAGTATGTTGCAACATAATTTGCCCTTGTTGAAGCTTATGTATAGTTTTTACAGAAATATAGCAAAACATCCTCGAAAAGATCAGACTATAGTTTGTTTACAGCTCTTTGGGACCGTTTCATAAGAAAACTTAGGAGGAATTTCGTATATTAGAACTATTTCAGCTAGTGTTGTAATGCTGTGACAATTATTTCATATATTGTGTCATACTAAACATATTAAACATTTATCTGTACTATGTGATAATTCAATGTATTTTTTTTTCAACCATTAAATATCATGCAATAAACCGATATCTGTATGTTGGTCTTAATTTTACCCAGGTTCATTCGATATAAATCGCAAAGCGGTCTTTTTTGCGCTTATTTTATGTTCCGATAGACTACTACTAAGACATTCTTAAACCAATGCACAAGTCAGGAACCATTTCCCAGTTTAAGTTCATTCGATATAAATCCCAAAGCGGTCTTTTTTCCCGCTTATTCTATGTTCCGATAGACTACTACTAAGACATTCTTAAACCGTTGCACAAGGTAGGAACCATTTCCATCCACCATATGCCAATAGAGATTTGTTTATATTGTCAAGCTTCATCTTCAGTGGCGTCAATACATCATGCCTGTGCGTTTAAGGGCGATTATTATGTGAGTGCTGTGTAAATAAATTGTGCAAAAGGAGGTGTAAGATGTATTGTTTCTTGATGGTAAAATGAAGCATCTGCGTGGATCTGGCGGATAACCATTTCATTTCACATACAACTATTGTTTTCGATAGAAGATAAAACAACTCACAGTAGCAATTCAAGTCTTCTGCCGTTACGTGCAATATCTATAAAATAATCAAAACCAGATGATAAGAACATGCTCCTCTAGTTGATTGATGCACGATTTGTTTGAAGTTGTCTTATACACCGTGCCAGATCAAAGAGAGGAAAACAAGGTATTTTCATGTATGTGTATAAACAAAATATATACGAGTGGAATGCAAAAATAATTGCAAGATTTTTAAAAAATATTTTCTCATAATGATAAGTTCGTGCGTTATTGTAACATTCTTTTTTAACCCCGAATGATTTGACCCACCGACAGACTGTTTAAACATAATTAGGTGTTTCAAACAAGGTATAATTACAAACATATTTACAGACGCTTTTCAAAATATTCGGGACCTAAACATACTAATCTAGACAACAGGATATCAAAAAAATAAAATGTAACATGATTATGCACGTTTCTTTAACTAAAGGCATGCCGATTCCGCCAAAATATCTTAGTACACAGTTTGAATGTATGTCTGATCTCTCAATGAATAATCTTCTGTAAGGATATTCAAGAACGTTGGCTCTATGGCATCAATATATCCGGTAGAGAACTAAGCTGGATGGCACTTAGGCAAACATGCATTCCGTTATAAACTCTAATCCAATAGTCTAGGCCTTCCTGTGTTTACCTGCTAGATGCTGTAAAGAAAAGATATATTATTCTTATAGGTCGTAACAACACACATATAGGTGTCGGGCTACAACAGAACTGTTCTCCTTTGTTACATGTAATTTTACTCCTGTTTACATCTTTATTTTGAACCTGCATAATTGATTTCAGCTATACAAACTTGAAAACGCATACATAAACGTAATGCTCACATAAGTGCATGATTCCTAAATGGGGAGAAACAATTATCTAAAAAAATCAACGACCCGGAAGCATATCCTTGAGGACAGACACTTATAGCTGACTTTTAGCCAGTGAACGTCAACGCTTTAGATATATTCTGCAAAGGATTCATGGAAAATGTTTAGTGTTTATTTATAGTAACAAATACAAATACAAAGCAATACACGCGGCAAAGCTATATTCGGATAATTGCATCATATATGTTTCTACAATATTGTCAATCGAACGTTAGACTTGAACGTTTTACTTCGGTATGCAACCCTTTACGTTTGCAAGAAAGAATAGACTAGCGTTCTTGACATGACTATATAATTTAAAAAAATCGGATATTATTGGTAATTGTGAGAGTACCATATCAGCGCTTTCCATGCGCTCTTCCAATGTGTTTAACGCCATTGACAATGAGTTCTCATTGTCAAAATTCCTTATGTTTTACCTACACAATATAGCATGTTTATATGAAATACTACAGAAACATGCTCAGAAGCCGAAAGTCTAAACTCAAACCCTGTTTAGTCAACGTTGATTAAAAACAACGCTCTTTCATTTGGATCCACGATGTTAAGTTATCATTCCTAGCAAACCGTCTACCATTTATTTGGATCCACGTTTATAGTCAATCCTATCAATAAGTGTGCGTTTGTTACGATCCTCGATTATCAAAAAGCCAAACCTATAAACCAGTCTAACATTTATTTTAATCCCCGTCAATCAGATAACGTCAATATTTCAACCAGTCTTACTCTTAATACATGGATCCCCGTTCAACACAATAATCACTCAAATCAATCAGTATTGCATCTATTTTTATCCTGTTAATCGAAAGGTTAGTAATATCAACCAGTCGTACATGTATATGATACGAATAACATTTTTGTTGCCATTTATATTACAGTCTGCCGGCGGCCATACGTTTAGTGGAGGGCCGTAATTTCTTGAAAGAAGCAATTTACTGGACAGAGGACTCATATCCCTTCATCAAATACTGTCAAAGATAAATATGTCACGTAGTATCTGATATATGTGTGCTTGTATTATGTATGTGTATTTCATTATCTTTTTTTTTGTATTTATACTGTGTTAACAATGTTTTGTTAAATCATTTATGAAGCTACCTAAATAATGTAGATTCAATCTGTACCAAATTGAGAATTCATGACGCTTTGTTACACAATCAAGGCAACATTAACTTTATGAGATCACATGATTCTACCTTACCATAAAGTCAATCAGAGCTATGTTCTGGTTAAGAATGTTACCGCAGCGAGGAACACAAAACTATTTCCACAGTAAAATAGTCTGAGAAATTCATACAGTATTTAATGTTTTTAACTTTATTGAATGCTGGTGTGTGTTTTTATCAATTTAATGAAATTTACTTTATAAGTCGACTGGTTTTAACTACTAATCAAACTGCCTATCTTTTGTAAAATCTTTGAACTTGAAAGCACTTTCGAGTTACACACTCATTGTTGTTTTTCTAAATATAAGATTAAATCTTAAGTTAAGAAATATAAACACGTTATTTATTCAAGGAACACTAGATTACATGAAATGCAAATATTGATAACTGAAGATGAGTAGCGAAAACAAGTTATTGGTTCAATGAACACCTACATATATGAAATGACAGTATTAATGCTTAAAGTTGTGTAGCGAGTAGCATGTTATACAATCAGTAAACACTATCTTACACACACTTTTAATACTAATACTTAAAGTTGAGCATCCTAAACGAAGTATCAATTCGATGAACTTAATCTTACATTAAATGATCAGATTAATAAAGTTTATCCGTAGTGAGCAAGTAAATAATTCAATGTATATTAGCTTACGTGGAATGACCAAGGTAGAATGCATACATGCTCAAATTGAAAAATCTTGACAATCTAAAGGTAAACAAACACTAATTCCTGTCATAGTGATATATTTACTGTTAAACATGTGTGACGTGATTTATTTCAACGATGTCGTGTTCATTTGATCAAAAAATTAAAGATTTAATGTTAAAGCATTTCAGTTGACCAACGTATAAGATACATATGGTGTTTGAAGGTCGATTGATTTTAACATTGTCAGCGACTAGCAGCAGCGTCATTGATTTATTTTTTGATATTGACATCAAAAATAGTTTACCGCAAGAAACGTCTTTTGGCCAATCTCGTTTGATTCTTTAGAGGTATTTGTAAGAGGTAACATTAATTTGACGATAAGAAACAGTTAAATGGATATTCCTTCGTCTATAGAAGCAAAATTGGAGTAAAAATGTTCATACATTGTAAAATAAGACATTAAAATATCATATACGGACAAATGGATTCAGTGGCAATGTTATCTATTTTGTCACTTAAATGACAGTCAACCTATACACTTGATAACGATTGATTTAAAGATCATCAAAAGGTCAATCCTATCAACGTCTGGGGCTTAAGGTCGTTAAGAATATATCATTTACATCCGAGAATATTACAGCCCAATAGACATTTTGTCTCGAAAGTAATTTTTGAAAAAAGCAATTAACTTGGCAGAGAACTCCCAAAAGAGTTACTTGGAACTACAGAAAGTTAAATACACGACGAAAACTTGTTTGTTTTTTTAATTTTCAATGTGCTTTTACCATAATGCATCATAATATTTCGGTGATAACAGCAATTTTAAAACTGTCTAATAATTCGATAAAATATTATTTCCGTTGGCCTTCTCTTGAGAATGTAGATTATTTCAAATACAGTAAACATCATTTTAATGCATGATATGATGCTTACTGCTTGAACAATTGTCCATTGATATTTGTTCATCTTGGCCAATATCATGTTTATATAATGCACTCTTAGAAAGCTGATATCTGAATGTTTAAGTCTGCACCGACTGAGTGTACTTATTATTGCACGACAAAGCCATCTGCCGCAAATATCGTCCAGTACATTTGTAAGTCAGCTCGCAAAAGGCTTGATAACTAACACATTACATGAACTCGTTACATAAATTTGTGTATTTTAAATTTTGTCCTTAGGAAATTGTGCATGCTGACAAACTTCTTAATCAACACAATAAATTGCATTTCTCTAAGTTCTATAATTCTGAAAATTAGCACATGCTTTCAGCAAGTGACACTCCGTATCACAGTAAAGTTGGGTGCAAAATAAGTGCGATAAAGAACCATTGAACGATTTTTCTTGGTGTCTTTGGTATTTTCCATTCGCTAGTACATGTCAAACTAGTTTGTTTACGTTAGACAAACATTCCATGAATGTACCATTTAATATTATCAATTTGTAACTGTTTCCCACACAAACAAGTGAACCATTATCACTTTAATGTGATAGATTATTCAAGTGATTGTGAACATAATCCTCCTGATCATTCACATCAATATAAAGGATTGCGAGGCTCTTCTGAGATAAATAATAAAGTATCCCACAGTAAACATCGACGATCTGAATTGAAATGATGGTTGGTGTATATCTCGAACGCTGACAGCTATGTATTTACATATACCATTATTTTCATGATAGGAGATTCTTCAATCAAAGCTAACGTTGATGTTTGACACGTCCGAAAATATCTCAAATATCATGCCAATATATACGACTAAGAAAGCTGCTTACTGACTGCTTAGTGTTTGCCCTGATTAAGTGTCCTAACGATTGTATGACGAACCATCTGCCGCAAATATCGTGGATGTAATTTATGGACTTCATGAAACTTAATTCAAAATAAAACTGCAGGACATTTTTTTATTTCAAGTTCAAGTCATTGCGAAGCTTTTTCTAGAACAAACTGTCGTTTCTGTGCATTTCGCTGTATTTTTCTTATGTATAAATTTGAAAAATTGTCTGGCTGCATTCAACCAAAAGGTACTGCTTGTTTTGATGTGAGAATGCCGTGGTTGAACGTTACTCTTATCAGTCTTGTTAGCTTGCAGAAGAGTTGTTTTGCAACTGATGTCCACGTATCTAAGTAGAGATTAAATTTGTTTTATATGAAAGGTTCATGAAAGGAGTGTTGGGAAGTTTTGTGTGAACACACATAAAAAAATAATTCAGCATCCAGTTTTTGTTCGAGCATTTTTAATACGTGAGTTAGTTTGCACTTTTTATACAAGAGCAAATATTCCAGCATTCCGCTTCCAGAAAATGTTTGTAAATTATGCTTATAATTTCTCTACTATGCGATTTTTTTTGATAACCACAACATTATATATATATAAACAAACACAATATATTTCCTCTTCTAAATTAATAATTTGATATTTGTTTGCAGTTCTTAATTATGGCCAAAGAAAAGTAACTACAATTAATTTTAGAGGGACTAAACACCAGAAATACCTTTGCAAAAAAAGAAGAAAATTGTCAAAACCTTAGCTCAGTTTATTTCGTTGAGTAAAACACATTTAATATCATTAGTATATGTATCTATGCTCATTATAGGACTTACACATATTAAATGTACTCACTATAAACTGGGTACCGTTATTCGCTGTTTCAAAACGGGCAAACTCAGCTGAGACAGCGACAAAATATTATTTTTAGCGTGTTAAATGATGTATTATCGACCTGATTCTAGCTCGTTTTGATAGATCTATATTTATTTTGATGAATGAAAACTAAGTTAACTATTGACAAACACACACAAAAATGAAAGCCCCATATCTTTGTATTCATCTGAACTATGAAAATAAAACACCGATCATAATTCTGACAGCAATGCAAACAAAACCTTAATATTAACTTACTATCAGCTATTAACATCCTGATAATTACGTTTTCCTTTAAATGAAGGTATCGAAGTAGATATTATTTAACTTCCTGCTTTTGTATATACACTTTGGTATAACAGGTGGAAATAAATCCTCGCTTGTCGAAGCTCCGAATTTTATCTTTTATGAGCAGTTGTATAGAAATTTGGGCACCGGCTATTTTTGTAACTCGCACCAGATTCCATCAATGATTTGATATGCTGTTTTTGTTTTGTTTGTTTTCAGTCGGAAAATAAGATCAAATCAAAACATATTACACTGACTTTCATTTAGAAATAATGACGCAAATCGTGAAAATATAAATTATATATTATTATTTTAACATATCCAATGTAAGTTCGTCTTTAAAGTCCTGAAAAAAGAACAACAAAATAGGCATCATTAAATTATTTTTGGAAATCAGTTTTTGATGCAGAAATAATTTAAGGGTCGGTGCAGAGTTTTGAGGATAGGTCTGCACTTAAACCGAAAAACAAACATTTTGATCACGCCTTAAACATTTTTAATTTTATATATTAAAACATCGGCGGCGATAATGACCCATGGTACGAGCAAACGCAGGGATCATTAACGCTTAGGGCACTCCCAGACACTTAAATTACATGAACAACAAATATACTAATTTGTTGTAACTCTCGAGATACCGGATTAGATCTTCGTGTAGGCATAAATATGAGGAAGATACCTAATTCCCTAATTCACATATGAGATTACAAAGTCATGTGAATTATTTGCATTTACAATTTAAAGTGAACTATAATAACTTTAAGTAATATAAAGAAATTAATTGTAGATTAGTTTTGATAACAAATATTTATTCATTTAGTCATTAATTGGTTCAATTACGTGAACTATTTATAAGATTCCGTTGCCGCGTAAAAACGAAAGCAAGTCCTTTAAATTCGATTAAACAATGAATTTATATCAATTTGAAGCATGATAAAACTGTTTATTCGTTTATACAATATTCTAGAATAAGTAATCTTTCAAAAATACAAATAAAAAACACCGTGTCCGCTCGTCACCTACGTTTTTGATGTGAAATTTCTTTTCTTCATTTTTTGGTTGATTTGACACGATTGTAAAACGAAATCCCTTCAATACCAATAATAAGGTCATTCTTTAAAGTAAAGATATTTTCCTATACCCCAAAAGATAACAGTAGCATGCGAAATATTGATGAGATGTACTCAACTCTGTTGCGATTTTAACAGATAGAATCCGCATCGGTCCCGGATAGAACCAGTAAATGAAAAATGTGGATGGAACGAATCTGCTATGCATCATCACCGTGATACTGCAATATGTATAGCTATGCCATTGTACAGTATACAAGCAGTAAACCCGATAATTATGCAAACGTTTGTTATCATGTAGTCATATACACTATCAATATCAAATATCTATTAAGTATCATAATGTCCATCCTCAAACAATGGAAAACAATGTAAACGCAGAATAGTCATACAAAGCTGGCTAAAGACAATATCAATCAACCACATGTCTAGTACCGCACATCATATCACGTCAACTGATACGACACTGAATTTGATTCAGGGGCCATATTACAGAAGCACATTTAGTTAAAATTCTACCCTTTCCTTAAATTCAACATTTTTCTTAACCGAATTATTTCTTTTAAAGAAAGTGGTATGCTATTGTACATTCTGCAAAAAAATATGGACACTTAAGCTTTTAAAAAATGAAAACACCATTTTAAAGAACTAGTATTTAAAGAAATATAACAATTCCAAATTTTACACTGAAGTTAAAATGCTATTTTTTTAAGATGCTTCTGTAAAACGGACCCAAAGAACATGTGTTGACCTCCCGATTAACTACAATTAATTGCACCTGTGTTCAATTAAATAATCCAGATGTTTTTACATTTTTTTCAATTGAAGGTTTAAATCTTAAGAAAAAAGCAATTATCTTATAGCGGTGTTTGTAAGTTATCTGTAATAGAAAAGACAATCGTTTTCCTTTGAAGAAACAACACACGCTTTCTGTATTCCTTGCTTGATTTCATTGTAACCCACCTAATCTAAAGTACATCACACTTAATTCCATATGAACACCAAAGCGGTCTTTTATCGAGATTATCCTATTTCCTGTCAGACTGGTGAAGCGCTATATTTAATCTGTTATTAATATCAGTGCACCAGTGAGGCACCATTTCCATCCACTATATGTCACCTGTGATAGGTTTATTTCTTCCTGTCATTTCCATCTTGTGGCGCAATTACATCGTGGTTGTACTGCTAAGGGTATTATAATGTGTAGTGTACTATATCATGCTAAAATACCTACTAGATGCATTGCTGCTTCTTTTAAGGAATGGATTGAGGGAGTGATGTCATTATCGTGGTATGATTGCAGTTAGTGTGGTTAAAGTGTGTGGATTCCGAAGGACTCAATGCATACTTTGTCCAGCCCAATGGTGTTCATATCTCGACAAGGACATCAATCCCGCAATTCATTACTTCTATTGGCGACCAAAGTTCATTATTTTAATCAAGACTTGTAAAAAAATAATTCATTTTATTTTAGAAAACCTTCAGTCATCCTTTCTCACCCATTCTGTAAACAGAACGACCCCACCATAACCGGAAACAGTTTATCAAATTACGTCACAATAATGAGTGATACATGAAATCACATTTAAACGAATGGCAGCAGTATATTTAAACAAATAAAAAAAACAGTTTCTTAAATGTTGATTTATTTGTTACGGGACCTGCTGACATATAGAAACCAAGATAAACAGTGGACATGAATATTGTTGTGCGGTGATTCGCGATCCGAACATAGGTGTTGCGTTCATCGGATGATTACCGTGATTGCCGAAAAGCAGTTCATGTAAGGAATGGAAGTTGAGTTGTAAATACGGTCTTATAAAGTCCATTCGTGCAACTCTGACATAACCATTTTATGAAATAATATTATTTAGACAACGGTTTTAATACAAGGTAAAACACCTAATAATAACAATATTTACGCTTAATATTAAGACAGCGAGCTTAACTGGAACTAGTTTTAAAGTGTATGTATCAAGAAATACCATACTCATTAAACATTGGAACCGACCCAGTACAACTTAAACATTATGTTAACGTGTTTCCTACCAATTATTAATCAACTATTTTAACATATATCGCACACTCAAACATGTCCACTCTGTAATTTCCTGGCCGAAAACAAATTAATACAGGAAAACTATTTCACAGTTTGCAACCTTATAAATCTTGAACCTTTGACCGTTGATAGACAGAAACCTCCTTTATTCCTACACCCAGTCATCTGAGTATGAACAAAACAATAAAAAATACAACTGTCAATCATATAATCTGGACACAACTAGTTTGGATCAATTAAAAACCTGACACAGCTTCATTTGTTCAACTGGTTGCCAGTTTAAGGATTTAAAGTTCTTGTCCTTTATAATACCTGGAATGAATATCAAGGTTTTTAATCAATATGCTTTGAGTTGTTTGTTACTAATGTTTAGAATCTCACTCAAACCATACAGAACATGCATATTGCAATACAGTTTGGACATCAGTATCAAATTTGAAATATGGTGAGTAAGAAAATCTTTCTCACGATAAAGAAAATTTAACCAAGCATTTGATTTCTTTAGAACTGCCTCGGCCGGTGAGCGTAAGGACGGAATCCGATCAAGATATTTAATAAAAGACGTGGAATCAATAGCTGTTACATTACAAGTTATATATAGATTGGACTGTGAACTGTTTGTTTTTGCGTATGTATATGTATATGTCATTTAAACCTTTTGTCTAAACAAAAAAGATT